>NW_019416759.1:0-94199 GCF_000390285.2 Anoplophora glabripennis | reverse complement strand
ACACACACACACACATACACACCCCCCATACCCTCCTTAACCCTCCCCTCCCGCGCTAGCCTAAGGGCCACCTTAGCAAAGCGCATCCCAGGCTGCATAGCCGCACTACCCTACCCAACCATACCACACATAAACATGACACTACCCCCGGGGTTTACACAGACGAGCCGGCGAAGCAAGAAGAGCGCCAGAAGAAAGGGCCCTAGCCGGCGGGGCCCAGCCAGGACAAAAGGAGGTCCCACAAAGCGCCTACACCAGCCGCATTTGCGGTCGGGTTAGACGACGGATGGGGCCCACCTACGAAGGCTGTCCAGGCCTATATGAGATGAGGCAGGATAAAGAGAGATAATCCCTCTCGATCCCAAATCATTGATGCCAATTTCTAGCCATGGAATAATGGCGTGTCACTTTTTACCTCAGAAAGTGCGTCGTTGCTGATCGGATAGAAGGTGAAAGTTCCGTAAAGTGACATAAGAGTTACATCAAAATTTGCATTAAAAACAAGAAACGTATAACAGATGTCTGTCATTAGAAGTTTTTTACGTTTTGACGCTTATATTTTTCATCGATTTGACAGTATTATGGATGGAATGTAGAGAGAGAGAGAGAGAGAGAGAGAGAGAGAGAGAGAGAGGATAAGGAGCCAAGTTGTAAAGTATGATGAAACTAGCCTCATGTCACGTGATTTAGGGATTATCACGCGCGACTTGTTATAATCCATTACATGCTGTTACCACAGCTTATACAGCTCCCCAATTGTCTTGGCGGGCACGGTTAGTGTCGATTCCGACGCGCAGTGTTTATGCCCCGCCTTCCAGCGGAAAAGACGGCTTTGGCGTTCGTTCAGGCGAGTAACGACAACGGGTAGTGAGAATTGCAATCATAGGCGTGGGTATAATTTCGTTTATTTATTTTTATTTTTTATAATAATGAAAATGAAGATACCTTATTTGGACAATTGCAAATGCCAAGCGATAACTTTGTTGAGCTCATTTGTAACACTGAAAAGATATTTCAAGATAATTTTGAACAATTATCCTCAAAAAATAACATTTGTAGCACATTTCTTGAATTAATTAAAAGACTACCTTTTAGTCATCCCTGTCATTCTTTTCCGAAAGAATTTGTACATGGTTATATTTAAGGGTTAGAATTTATTATACGTTATAAACTATAAATCAAAATTTTAGGAATATTCAAAAAATAAACTTATAATAATGGAGAAATCTGTAATGATTATATTTTTAATACTATATATTATGTTATTATATTTTTTTGTATATTATATTGTAGGTATGTTTTATAATATGTATAAATATTAGTCCTAGCTCCCGCTAGGAACATTCTCATTCGATTTTTTTCCATAATCTTACTAAAAAATGACCCTTGAAACATATCCGCATATTGCCAGACGTTACTAATGGTCAAAAATTGTTTAAACAATTTTTTTTTAAATAAATTCGTAATTTTCAATTTTTTCGCTCATTTTTAAATGCTCTTTGGGATATCCTGAACAAAAAAGTTCATATGCAACTTTTCTCTAAAATCTACCGTTTTCGAGATACTAACGATTTTTTGTGCGAAAAAAACGCGATTTTAACCATTTTCTTCTCTAAGGATTACGTCAGTAAACAGGAGTTTCCAACAAGGAATTTTAATTACTCTTCAAGTTTTCTTTTAATAATCCGTATTAACTCCAAGACAAAACCTATTAGGTACCTATCTAAAAATACCCATTTTCTACTTTTAATGTCGTACCACCTAATATTTTAGTTCAAATTTCATATTATTAAAATTACCTACTACATTACTGTCAAGTAAAAAGTAAATATTTTATTTCAATAATAAAAATTCTTTTAATCCAGCCCCGACAATTCCGCTTAATCTGAGAGAGTTAGCACGATTCCGTCTCGCTTGGTTCTCGACCGCCACATCAAAGGCGCCGACATGGACTCTTCTAGATGTATTAAGCTGTGGTGTTACTGGGTATTTTATATATAAAATTGACATTCATATTTTTAATTGTTGTACCGAAAAAAGTCAATTTCCTAATCGGAAACAAAATTTCTTTTTAAATCAATGTCGCGCGATTTGTAACCTAGGTCACGTGATGAATAGTGATGAAAGTGAGGAAGAAAACATTCCATTCGATACCTATTAAAAAAGCGGCTACAAAGAAATTCAGGGAAAGGTACGAGAAAGCATATAAATTTTTTAAAGTGACGCAAAAAGAAAAATGTAACGGTAGTAAATTAACATGTTCTTTTAGCTTATTTAGCTGAAAATTCAACACGCTTAAGCTATCATGGGTATGGAATTTGTATTCAATGCTCAAAACAATGTTAATATGTAAGAACATTGATATCAACAAATTTCTCAAATTAATACCTGTTGTAAACAAAAATTATTCAGATATAAAGTTTCTAGAAGAGAAGTAAAAAATTTTTTATAAGCCTCGAATCACGATTATCTTGTTTTGAAGGTATGTTGAACACTTTTATTGATTGCATTCAAAATTTTGTCAATTTAATTCTTGATAGGTTATACTAGTAATTAGCTTGGGTGGCACATGTCGTCGTGGCGAGTTAATAAAAATGACCGTAGATGATGTGGAAGAAAACGTTTGTCGTTATCGACAAATTTAATTTCGAATCCAAAGAACATCACTGATCATATATTATACATATATACTATTTAAAAACAACAAATGTACTACTTAACATATTGGAATGCTTTTAATAGGAAATATTCCTTGCAAAATAGCTACCTATACACCCAAAGAATTTACTAGTCACTGTTACCGCAGGACTTCATCCACATTACTAATAGATGGAGGTGGAAACCTCAGTAACACCACGGATAATGGAATGGAAATTGTACTTTCCATAACTTTTAAGAAAATTAATTACCATTAATTAATTTAAGGTTCGATGAATGTGAGTTTTGGTATTTAATATATTGCTCTCTTCTCATCTGTAGTATCATGAATAGTCATTTTAACTAATTCTTCTCTCCTACAAGACCTGGTTACGCCCTTTGTCATTACCATCTAAAAATATATAGACATTCACCTTGCATAGTCCTCCTAAAAATCAATCTATCCTTCCACTTTCCACATCAAATTTCATCATTTCTTTCTTAGTGGACGTGTTAGATGTCTTGTATTTCACTTTTTCAGAAAAGCTAATCGGGCACAATTTGAACGTTACCCTTTGAATACGTTGTTGTTTTTAGCTTCGAATATTCAGCCTACAAACTTGAAGGAGATATTAAACTGGCACTGTTTCTTACAAAACACGCTAGAAAATTTTTCTCCTCATAAATTACACTATTTTTCTCGAATGTTGGAATCCCTATATCCACTTTCATATCTTTTATGTGATTATAGTGGAATTAGCTCTCCAAACTACCCGAGATTGGTCAACATATTCTGCATCATTAGGATTTCTTCCTCAAACATTTTTAAATCCATTCCGTATTTTAGATTTATTACTGAATAAAAAAATACTGAATAATTGGAATCAAATCAAAACAAAATTGTAAAATTAACCAAATACAAAATAAAAAGTTATAGTTAATATAATCACATAATTTCAAATTGTTGGAAATAAATGATGTTGAATGCTCTATACCTCTACCCATAATGGATCTTAATCAGTACCATTCAAGTCTTGTAAAGCTTCTTCTTCTTCTTCTCCTAGTGGTTGGTCCTAATAAGTCCCATAGCACCGCGGCCTAATTAGGCCTATTGTGCGTCCCACTACTAGTCCTATTCAGCAAGTAGATTTGTCCCTTTTTCCAAAGTCTAAAAGCTTGCTTGCTGGCACTTCTCTCAGTTTCTTGGGTTCCAAATAAGGTCTCCCCAGGAGCGTCATTCTGCTACGTGCAAATCCCGGGCACTCGCCCAGGATATGCAGAGAAGTTTCATCCGCCGATTCACATCCTCGGCACACCGGACTGTCTACAAGCTTTAGCTTATGTAGATGTTTCCTAAAGTGACAGTGCCCCGTTATGAGTCCTGTCACTCTCCTGAGCCGGATTCTGTTCAAGCTCAGTAAATCATTCGCTCTTTCCTTCGAAGGATACTCCATGAGCTCCTTAGAATGGCTATGTCCTGGCCTTGAAGTCCAGTATTTCCTGTGTTCTGTCTCAGTCCATTTGCCCAGAGCCCGCCTGACCACACTGGGAGATGTGCCACAGAAGGGCTCCGGGCCAATGAACTCTGTCTCGGATCCCTTCCTAGCAAGTTCATCCGCTTTCTCATTTCCACAAATGCCTTTGTGCCCTGGCACCCAACACAGTCTGACTGTATTGTTGGTGGCCAGTTCAGTCAGCATTTGTAAACAGTCCCACACCAGTTTTGAACTTACCTTGTGTGCGGCTAAAGCTTTAATTGCAGCTTGACTATCAGAGAATATATATATGAGTTTACGTCTATAACCTCTACGTACATTCTCTGCCAGACACGCCATTATCGCGAAGATTTCTGCTTGGAATACAGTAGGGAACTCCCCCAGACTGTAGCTTGCACTCCATCTGGGTCTGAGTCCATATATTCCTGCACCCGTCCCTCTGGTCATTTTGGAGCCATCTGTAAACCATACTAGGCTCCACCTTTCCAGGGTATTAAACCTTTCCTCCCACTCGCTTTGATCCTCTATTCGAGTCTCAAATGGCTTGTGGAAGTGAAACTTTGGAACCATCTTGTCGGATACCATCCCAAGAATTGGTTCCGACATAGATGTATCTTTGATCCTGGAGTGGGAACCACCCCTCCAGTCATTATTATTCCTGAGTCGATATGCTGCTAGCCGCGCTTCTCTCTCCACCACTATATGCAGCGGTGGCAGATTTAGCATGACTTCTAGTGCAGCTGTCGGGGTCGATGCCATCGCCCCCGTTATACCTAAACAGGCCAATCTCTGAATTCTATTCAGTTTTTCCTTCGCTGTGGTCTGTTGTGTTTTCTGCCACCATACCACCGCGCCGTAAAGAATCCTGGGTCTTACTATCGACGTATACAACCAGTGTGACATCTTTGGTTTCAGTCCCCAGGTTTTCCCAATAAGGCGGCGGCATACACACAGTGTCTGCTTCGCCTTACTCACCACTTTTTCCAAGTGCGCATTCCAGGTAAGCTTATTATCCAGTATCACTCCTAGATATTTTACTTCCCTGGAAAATGTAATGCCCCTCTCCCCTATTATAGGTTCAGAGAGTCCAGTTAAATTTCTTCTCCTAGTGAAGGGTACTACGACCGTTTTGTCAGGGTTTACTGACAGTGCCTGCCCCTTACACCAGTCATCTATCCATTTCAAAGCCTCTTTCATGAGTTCTGAAACGATAATATTATGTTTCCCGACTATGAGAACGACTAAGTCGTCCGTATAGCCTTGTGTATAAAATCCCTTTCGATTAAGGCCCTCCAGTGCGCCGTCCACCACTAATCCCCATAACAAGAGAGACAGTACGCCTCCCTGGGGGCAGCCCCGGCTTACCTTACACTTGGATGTCTCTGGTAGCTGTTACTGTTCGGTTTCTCAACATGGTATCTATCCAACGACATAAAGTGTCATCAAGGCCCTTGTTGCGAATTGCCGAATTAATAGATTCGAAAGGTGTATTATCAAATAATAATAATATTCTTTATTCATACATAGCATAAAAAACAGACACATGTACTAAATACAAATATATGAAAGGGCGAAGTTCAGCTGTGTCGTCCAGTGGACAACACACTGTTCTTCCACTTAACCCATGCCCCTTCAATATCTAAAAAAGCTGCCAAAGCTAGATCTTTGTCGTCCATCGCCCTCTCTATCCTAGAGACTAGGCTGTGAAGGGCTGTGTCGACTGATCTGCCTGCCTGATAGGCGTATTGGTACTTGTGTAGAGGATTTACCCTCAACACTCCGTCCCTTATATGCCTATCAACTATTCTCTCCAACGTTTTCAGGAGGAAAGATGTTAAACTTATCGGGCTTGTAAAGCTTAGTTTATCTCTATAAGAGATTTTTATTAATTAAACTAGCGGCCCGTCCCGACTTCGTACGGGTGGACATTTATTATTTAATATTTTTTTTGGGATAAACGTATTTACGAACGAAGACGGAAACGTTAAAGCTGGTATAAGAATCCATTGGATTGGGATTTGAAAGAGAAGGACTTTGAACACGATTGATCAAAATTTTCGTACCACCTTAGCCTCAGCAACACGTGGTGGTTATGCTATTAAATTGTAGCTTATATGAAACGTTTGTATTTTTAACATAGCGCCATCTATTGAATACTAATTGTGTAATTGTCAAATAACAGACAAATAATTTGCAATAAAATAATATTGTGACTATAAATTGAGATGTAAGCTATCCTATCTTTCAAGTTGGATCAAATTGCACACAAACGTGACACGTAATTTTTATATATATAAGAAGATAACAGCAAGAGAAAATTGCATACTCAAAAATGTCTTAAACAAGTTACAAATTTTAAGCTGGCTGAGCGAAAAAAATTTAAGAAACAAACAAACTTGTGGTTGTTTAAAGGATTTTGTTTATTCTACACGTTGAAACAATAATCGAATAATAGATGACTACGAGTTATTGGACCTGACGAATTTTCCTTTTTGGTGAAGAATAAATTTATGCCTTAGAGAAAATGGTGGTCATTTTGAACAATTTATCTTATAACTAATAACCTAATAATTTATTTCTGTACATTTAAATTACATTGTTACCATAACTATTTTGTTTTCTTATTAAATCGTTTTTACTGAAATCATTCTGTATTTTCAAAAATATGCGTTAGTTTAAAAAATTGTACTTATTTCTTAAAAGAGAAGACTGAAATTAAATTTGTACTTGTTAATTATTATGTGATAAATCTGTAACTCACTATTGACTTTCTTGGCGATTCTAATTTACAGAGCTAGTAAGGTATACTTTGATTAAACATGTTTTTTTTGGAAAATGGTGAGAGGACGGTTTCAAATTGGCCAAAGGGCAAACAAATCCATATGCAGTAAAGGCTGAGTTCTCACTAATTATTATCTAAATACCGCATACCTCAATGATCTCATAATCAATTTATAATCCTTAATGCATCTAAATTGTATACCAAATTTGGTACTTCTAAGTTAAAGCGTTGCAAAGGTATTAATTTTTTTATGAAATTTGGAGCCGCATTTTGGAGGCCAATAATGCCGACTGGGTGCAACTTCGTATATAAAGGGTGTCCCAAAAGTAACACATTGAATTTGCGCCATTTTCATTGCGAAGAGTTGGCAGCATTGTGCAGGGGAATCACTTGTTGTAGTAAACACGTTGCGGTTAGACAAAATGGAGCACTATACGACGGATAATAGAGTGAAGATTGTGAACATTCATTTCCAAGTATGGAGAGTATGTAGCTGAGACTGTGCGGAAATTACGTAGAATTTTCAGTAGAATGAACGCCTCGAATGAAACAACTGTGAAAAGATTAGTTGCCAAATTTGAATAAACAGGTTCGGTTGCAAACAATAAAAAACAAACCGGCCTCGTAACCTCAGTGCGCCGTCGGTCACTGCAATTAAACCTTTAAAAAGCACAATGCAGTGGATTTTGACAAAATATCTGCATCTAGACGTTGGAGAATCAACAAGTGGACAGTGATTTAGCTGAGAAAATCACCTTTAGCGACAAGGCGCAAGAGGGACAGTGTGGTGTACATTTTACTCTGGTGGGGTGATTGGTCTTTTTGAAAATGAGGCTGAAAACGCAGTGACTGTCAATGGAGAACAATATTGAGAGCTGTTATTGAACTTTTTGTGGCCTCATTTGGATGGCATGGATTTGAATGACATGTGGTTCCAACAGGATGGTGCCACCTGCCATAGGGCATGTGAAACCATCCACTTGTTATGGCAGAAATTTAATGGACGACTGATCTCACGTAACAGTGAAGTGACTTGACTACCACTATCATGCGATCTTACGCCATGAGACTTTATACTTAAAATAAGTCGAGTTACGTCAAATGCGTCTCGGAAGACATCTGTCCGATATCGTCTTTCATATTTAACGGCAATGTCTACCCTTGAAATACATGCAACAACTTTTTAATCAATAAAATCTTTTTTCGTCATATGAAATCCTGCTTTTTATTTGGCGCACTCCTTCCATTGAGATTGGTTAAATTACAATATTTTGGAAAGCATTTTGTGACGGTTCTTATACGGGACACTCTTTGTACATATTTTTGCTGACAAACCATACCTACATTTGACACCCTGTATCTCCAGAAATTTCCTTTACACTCTGTACAGGTATTAAAATCGTTGGAAGATGATTTTAAAGCTATTTTTTAATCAAACACATTTGACTAGTCCTGCTACAGCCCTGCTGTTGTGTGACAAATTTGATGATAAGGATAACAATGATTAACAAATTATTTAATATTTTCAGCACAGACGCGTACAAGTTAGTCAATAGACAGACACTGTTGATGTCTCAACAAAAATTGAGTCCTCTCGAGTCCAAATTATTCTATTATTCGTATATTTGAATGCCTTTACATAAAATTACTTAATTAGGCAAAATGATACACGCTTCTCGCACTTCACCGCTTGATTAGTGTTTTCTGCATTCTCTGTGTGTATTCACATATTTTTGTTGCTCATTGTGAACAAAAATTGAACAAATAAAATACCTACTAAAATTAATTTAATGAGAACATAAAGGACTACTTACGGTTAGATATACGTTGTATAATATCTTGTTTACTTTATATTAAGATATCGTTTTATTGTTAGGCTACATGTGAAACTTTGATTTAATTGTGTGAAAATATTAGAAGTGTGACATAGCACAAAATATGGACCACGGACAGAAAGACCAAAGGAAGGTGCATCCATGGCAGAGGGCTAACCTGTTCTCGAAACTTACATTTCTGTGAGTATGACAAGTGTGTTGATAACTTAACAGAAAAGCGCAGGATAAATTTTGTGTTAAAACTATGATTTATAATGAATGAATATGATACAATTACATCTGGTGGTCCATTTTGGTGATGCATATATTGGGATCTGGGGGGTTGTTCGGAGACTGGCGCTAGCTGTTCAGCTTTTCGAGATATTTCGAACATTTTATTTGCACAAACTTTTGGGACCTATAAACACTAAATTAAATTATAAATTCCTTAAATTATAGTTGTATCGATTAATTAATGTATTCAAATTTTTTAAAGGAACATATATTTTTTATGAAATTTCTGTTTATTTGTAAATGATTAAGCAATTATAAATATTTAACTTTTTCATTTTATAAATTTCTGTTCTATTTCTAATTCAGCTGCTAAAAGTACGCATATATATTTTCTGTGTACAAAAGGAATTAAAAAGACATTTGAAATGGAATATGTAAAAGCGTTTGATATAATTATTAAATTTTTTACGCTAAACATAATTTAGAACATTTAAGGTAGGCTATTTATGCGTAAACCTGTTGTGCTGAAATATTAAAGTGCCTACCTACATTCTCATAAACAATATTTGTATGTATTTTTAAATTACTTATCTCATATTTATATCTTTAAATGATATTGCAAAGAAACGAATTTGTATTAGTTTCTATATAGGGTCATTTGGTCAATGACCTCCCACATAAATATACGATAATAAAGAAACATTTAGAAATATACAGGGTGTCACAAAAAGATCCAACGCCCCCCCCCCTCGATAACTTTTTAAGGTACTAACAAGATACCAAAATATGCTCTTGGGATTGGATTTGACCTTGACCTTAAGTGTCAAGGTCAAACCAAGGTTGAATTGAAAATATTAAAAGGAATACCCTATTTTCCATAGAAACAGTTGACAGAACGCAAAATTTGGGATCACAAAATTGGGATGTCCTTGCAAGTTATTTGAAGATCAAACTCATTTTACTTTTAATAACCCAACTAGATTGAAGTTGCAAGGTCTAACTAAGCTCAATTTAATATTAAATGGAATATCTTATTTTTATGTTAGTAACCGATATAGTACGATGTCAAACTAATTTTTCACAAAAAATAATGGATATAAAAATAATAGAATTTAATAGATGTTTTATTAAAAAACACATATTTTTGTTTGTTTTGCTACATAAAAAATGTATCATTTTATTGATTAAAATAAAATATCGTCACTATCTTTTGTTAATTTGTGCTTATGCTAATTTGAAATTTGAGGGCATCCCACTCATTGAGGCTTATTTCAGCACAAATATGTTTGGAAAATATTATGTGTTGTCGTACGTGGTTTTATTTTGAGATTTTTTCAATTTGACAAGTTTTTTTATTTTGCATTTTCTGAAATATTAAATATCTACTTGCATCTTGTAGCATTTTTTACGAAATACTTGGTATATTTGATTTCAAAATTATATAACTTTACTTGATGGGAGTAACTGTGACGAAATACTTAAAATATTTCGTCACAGTTCTGATACTTTTAAGTTGTAAAAAATGTACCTAATTTTAATAAAGATTAAATTCAAAAGTAGGTAGGTAAAAATAATAATTCATATTAATTTAGAAAGATTCTTAACTCTTTCAGTTTTATGTTTTAAAATTTCGTTCGAATATCTACTAATTAGACAAAGATAGGAGCAAGGAGTTAATTTCTTTGAAGGTTTGAATTTAATTTAATGATTTCAACAGTACACCAGGCTTATTAACAATACATTTACATAGTTAATTTATTTTTCAATTTTAGTTCAGTATTAACCTAATTGTTATCCGTTGCTGTTTGTGGTGGTGTATCGTAGACAATTTAATCTGTTGCTATTTAATACATATTGCGTACGCCTATGTTCCGCGGCTCAGTTCTGACACTTCTATTATATGAGTCACTTTTTATTTAATTGAAGTAATAAAAATATTTAATATTTATTTTTGTAATATAAATATTTATAGGACATATCCTAATAAATATTTTGAATATGCCTTAATATGCTGAGTAATACAGGGTGGTCCCGAGGTAATGGGCCAAAATTCATGGATAGATTCCCCAAGTAAAAATATTGCGATTTAGCCGAACTTACCTTAGTCCAAAAGTTGATAGTTAAAGAGATACAGGGTGTTAAATGTATTATATTATTTTAGTTTTTTTTCATTTACTTATTTCTTAATAAACGCAAATATTTACACAAAATTTTGAGGTTTGAGGTTCTTTGGGCCGAGGAATTGAAATCTGTTCACATTTTGATTGAATGTGTTAACTTTTTTATACTTTAAGGTATCTCCTTTTTGGTATCAAATTCTTATTTTCCAATTTTTTACATAAAAAAGGTATACTTTATGAAAGTAGCTGCCTCGCACCGTTTCGAGATATTTGGCTTTGAAATTCCAAGACTAATAGCTTAAATAATTAAAATAATACATTTATCAACGCATTTAATAAAAGATTGTTTATTTTAAAGTATAAATCCTTATCGCAAAAAACCTGCTGCAAAAGTTCTTCCTGGGTGTTTATAGTTTCTCCATAAACAACTGATTTCGTGTTACCCCAAAAACAAAAGTCTCGGCATTCTATCTCACATTTATGTATACATATACAATTTAAATTGTAAACTAAGATGTAATTTTAATTATACTGAATGGAATGTAGCACACAAATGACAGCAATAAGACAAATGGAAAACGTCAATTATTTAATTTTCGTCCAAAGCCTACTTAAGAAATTTTACCACTAAATTAATAATAGGTACTAATTGTAATTTAATTCAGCATCATTGGAAATTTCAAAGCCAAATATCTCGAAAACGGTGTGAGCTCGACCCAAAGAATCCCAAACCCCAAAATTTTATGTGATATTTATATTTATTAAGAAATAAATGGAAAAAAGTAAAATAATATTTTACATTTAACACCCTGTTTCTCTTTAACTATCAACTTTTGGACTAAGATAAGTTCGGTTAAATCGCAATATTTTTGCTTCTGGAATCTACCCATTACCACGGGGCCACCTTGTATATTATTCGGTTAATTAGCTTAGATTTATATTTGTGGATACAAAAAATCCTTGAATTTTTTATTTTATTTTATAAAAATCTGAATATACACTAAACACTTCGCCCTCGACGAATTGTCACATAGGGTATAATTGTTCCAAGCAAAATTGTAATGAAATTGCGGTGTATGAATTAAAACCGACAGTCATATCTACCTCAGTTTTGGAATAAGGTAAAGGACGTCTATATTTAAGTACCTACAAGATAAATAATGACCAAGAAATTGCAACAAAACTTACTCTCATTATATGGATATAAATATAAATCCTCCTCTAATATATTCTCTGATCTTACAAAGTATAGACAAATTTTGGAACTTGGCAAGGGAAACTTCAGCACCACTGTTTGGAAAATAACTACCTTACAGTGTTTTTCAAGTAAATTTCTTCACAGTTCTTGTTTTTGTTACCATTTGCCAACCTCAATAACGATCCTTTATATTTGTTTATTCTACTAGTCACTAGCATAGTATAGTTCAAATTAATAAGGACATAAATTTTTTTATAAATCGGTTTTATTTAGTTGTGTACTGAACTATTTGGTGAATGATGAATGTGGGTCAACCTAGGCGAGTTACGATTAAAAAAAGTCCTTCGACAGAATATGTAAATATACAGGGTGGTCCGAATTTTAAGCAGGAAACTTCGAGGGCAGATAGATCTCTTTAAAATAATATGTGCTTGCCTTATAAACATTGGTTTGGAACAGCCCCGTTTTAGAGATACAGGGTGTTGAATTTGTTAAATAAACATTGATTTTTTGTTTATATCTCCGGAATATATTATCCGATCTCACTAAAATTTGGTACGGATAATCTATGACAGTAGGCCTTACATTCCCTAAAATATGAGCTCTGAAGGTACAACCAGTGGTGTACAACTGGGCAGGGGTCATCTCCTTTTTTATAAAAAACCTACGCCACTGGATTTTTTACAAGTTATTGTAACGGATTTATATTCTAATGCACAAAATACGTAAAAAAGGTAACTTGAATTTTTTCCCTAAGATTCGCCGTTCTCAAGTTATGTATACCAATACAATCCCCTTGTGCAGACATTTCTAACCATAATATTACAATTATATTTAGGTTTATGCTTAAAAGTAAGTGGAATTTGTAAGCACATCAACAAAATTCTTTACACTCGTTTCCACACCACCTGTGAGGTAGAGTTCCTTACTCGTTTTAGTTGCCCCTGGAAGCCTAACCCACTATCTTTACAAATAAGAACTTAAATCAAAATAATAATAAATGTACATTTACCAAAGGCGAGGGGTAGCGAATTTTCACAATCTGCATATTTGGTCACCAGAAAATCCTCATGAAATTCGGACAAGATCTTTTCAACACGAATTTTCTGTGAACGTGTTGCTCGGAATAATTCGCAATAAAGTTTGTGTACCTTTCTTCTTGTCAACCCGTCTAAATTCCCAGTCATTTCTAAACTTTCTAGAAAACCATCTATTTGAATTATTAGAGGATGTTCCATTAAATATACGATAAAATAGAATACAATGGATGGTGCTCCTGCGCATTCTGGGAGAATAATATAAGAATGGCTTAATGAAAATTATATGGGGCGATGGATAGGTAGAAGACCAAATGCCAATGTCAACTATAATGGTGCAGAGGGTCCAGTATCTAAACCCCCTGGACTTCTATGTTTGGGGTTATTTGAAAACTAAAGTTTATTCTACTCCAACAGATACAAGACCACAACTACTGCAACGAATAGAAGAACGGGTGTAATGAATTAAAAGAAAACCACCACATGATATTAGCTTCAATTAATTCCATTAATAGAAGATGTCAGAAATGTATCGATGTGGGTGGTTCGCAGTTTGAACATTGTTGTAAAATACGTAATGTTAATTTTGCTTCTTATTTAGTTGCTGTTGCTTGGTAAATATATTTTTATTATTATTTTGATTTATATTCTTCTTATTTGTAAAGAGTATTAGGCCTCCAGGGAAAATGAAACACGCCAGGAACAGTACCTCACAGGTGGTGTAGAAAGGAGTGTAAATAATTTTGTGCTTACAAATTGCACTCACTTTTAAGCATAAACATAAACATTCTTGTAATATTATGGTTAGAAGTGTCTTCCACAAGGGGATTGTATTGGTACGAATAACTTGAGAACGGTGAATCTTAGGGAAAAAATTCAAGTTATCTTTTTTACGTATTTTGTGCATTAGAATATAAATCAGTTACAATGACTTGTAAAAAATGCAGTGGCGTAGGTTTTTTTTGTAAAAAGGGGGTGACCCCCTGTCCAGTTACACACCACTGGTTGAACCTTTAAAACTCATATTTTATGGAATGTAAGGCCTATTATTATAGATTATGTGTATTATGTGTGTATTTTATTGAGATCGGTTAATAGATTCCGAGGATATAAACAAAAAATCAGTTTTTTTAACAACTTCAACACCCTGTATCTCTAAAACGGGGCTATTCCAGACCAATGTCTATAAGGCAAACACATATTATTTTAAAGAGATTTATCTGCCCCCGAAGTTTCCGACATAAAATTCGGACCACCCTGTAGAGTGATTCTTTTTTGAACTATTTATGAGACTTTTTAATATACACCGTATATACATATACCGCTATTAAAGTTTGAATAAAACAATTCTAAGACGGTATTAGGAAAAATTTCCTTTTCCACAACAGTTTAGCCTACATACAGTATATTGTAAGATTCTTGTAACAATTTTTTTTAAAACTATTTATTATCTATTATTATTTTTATAATGAGCAATCAAGATCTTGCAACTGTGGCCTGTCAGTGTTAAATGTTCGACTGTTTCCAAAACTAAATGAATTTCTACAATTAGTTCAAAAGTTATCTGTGTGACCAATGTAAGTTGTAAAAATTCATAGATTACTCTGAATATCTACAAATTTTGATCTAAAACAAATGATCGTTTTGTACTGCCTAGGTTGCCCCAAAACAATATGTGTAGTTTACCACGAAACTTCCTGTACAGAACGTGTATATGAACGATTAATTCCTTTTGTTTACTTCATATGTGTTTTTTATCTCGGATTTTATTTTCAGACGAGTATTGTTTTAGTTACCAGGAAAAGATAAATATTGCACATTTGTTTTTTAGCCACTACCACACCCAACACTTAAAATGAGTAACAAGTAATCATATAATAAAAATAAGGCTTTGTTTGATAAAAAAATTAAGTATTATAAATACCAGGAAATTATATGTTTTGAATAACACTCCCAATAAAGACAGCTGGTGCAAGAGGCACTAATTTTAGATATGATTTAATTAACATGGATTCACTTTCACTTATCAGATCAATCACTTCAATTTTTCCTTTTTGTAGTTCATCAGTTTATTTTATCATATTTTTATTCTTATTTATTTCTCTCTATTTTGTTTACAAACAGCACCTTAGATATTTTATTATAGTTGAACTTTGCCATGTCCTGCTCGTTATCATTTTTTAAAGACCAAATCAATATTCAGACTGTTTGGTCCCTGTGGATACTTGTTATATTTTGAAAACAGTTTTGTTATATTATTATCAATTTGTTATGTAGTTGTAGCCTTCATCGTTATAGTTTTCTTGAAAATTGTGAGGCAATCATACAAATGTCCTAATCTCAGTTGAAGAGGTTTCGCGGTTTACTTTAATTTGAATGATGGAGTTTTTTTTATTCTATTGTCTCGCTATTCACATAAGATCTTTTTATAGTGGAACAACTTTGAGAAAGATAAATACAGTCGAAACGTTGGTAAATTTTACGAAAAATAAAATTTTTGTTGATTGTCCTAAATTCATAATGTTAACAAACGAACATATTTTGCTTTATATCGTACACAATTTTGTAGATATTTTGACTATATTATCTGAAGTTACTTAGTGATTCTGTATTGGTCGCAAACGTTTATTCATTCATTTTAATTTTTACGCAGATCATAAAATAACTACCTAATGAAGAAAACAAATTGACTCTATTGAAATATATTTAATAAAGAGGTGGATTGCTGACTGCAAATTCATCCTAAAACTATGTACTGATACTGATTTTAATAATATTTTCAGTTATACTAGAGGATTGTTCTGGAGAACGTATGTTACCAACAAACTAGAAGACGATGATCTGTATGAAGTTCCTGCTTGCTACAAATCACAAAAACTGGGTGACGAATTGGAGAAGAAATTGGAATTAGATTTGAAGAACAATGTTGCATCGATTTATAGAATTTTATGGTCGTGTTATGGGAAGGAATATTTAATTATAGGTCTGATTCAACTTTTATCTAGGACAATTGTGGTGTGAGTATTATTTTAAAATCTTTAACAGGTACAGTCATCAACGAGTTCAGATGGTAGGTAGGTGCATACGTTGAAGATAACGGGTGTCTCAAAACTAACACACGATTCGAATTATGCGCCATTTTCATTCCAAAGAGTTGGCAGCATTGCACAGGGTCATATGAGCCCTTTTCTTTTATTCATGATTTCGGAATCATAACGCTTTACGATCCGATGGAAACCAATCAAGTTCTAGATTTCGGATCGTAACGCGTTATGATTCTGAAATCATGAATAAAAGAAAAGAGCTATGTTGTAGTAGACACGTTGCGATTAGACAAAATGGATGAACGAGTGAAGATTGTGAAAATTCATTACAACTACGGAGAGTGTGTAGCTGAGACTGTGCGCAAATTACGTGGAATTGTTGATAGACTGAACAACAGTGTAACTTCAATGTAACAACAGTGAAAAGATTAGTTGCCAAATTTGAACAAACAGGTTCGGTTGTAGACAATAAAGAAATAGTCCGCCCTCGTACTGGCTGTTCTGCCGAAAATGTTGCTACGATGAGTGATAGTGTGGTGGAAATTCCCGTAACCTCAGTCCGCCATCGGTCACTACAATTAAACATTTCAAAAAGCACAATGGAGTGAATTTTAACAAAAAATCTGCATCTGTATCCATTCAGGATTCAGCTAACCCAGGAATTGAAACCAGACGACCATTTAATGCAATGGACATTCGTTGATTGGATGTTGGAGAATCAATAAAGCATTTCCTTCTTAGTGGGTATGTAAACGAGCAAATGTGTCGAATTTGGGGCAGAGACAATCCTCGGGTTATTCAAGGACGACCACTGTATATCCAAAGAGTGACAGTGTGGTGTGGATTTTACGCTGACGGGGTGATTGGTGCGTTCTTTTCTGAAAATGAGGCTGGAAACGCAGTGAGTGTCAATGGAGAACAATATCGAAAGATGCTATTGAACTGTTTGTGGTCTCGTTTGAGATGGCATGAATTTGGATGAAATGTGGTTCCAGCAGGATGGTGCCACCTACCATTCGGCACACGTAACAGTGAAGTGACTTAACCACCAAGATCATCTTATACCATGCGACTTTTCCTTGTGGGGATTTGTAAAGTCCAAAGTTTATGATCAAATGAATACCATTCCTGAATTAAAGGCAGAAATTTCTAGAGTTATCAACGAAATTCAACTGTAGGTATACGAAAGCGTCATACAAAATTTTCTTAGTCGAATATGCCAAATGAGTCTCGGAGAACATCTGATATCCGATTTCCTCTTTCATTTAATGGCAATATCTACCTCTTAAAAATATGTAAAAACATGCAACAACTTTTTAATTAATGAAATCTGAAATTCTGCGTTTATTTTGAGACACCCTTTATATACGGAGTGGGTACGATATATCTTCATTTTCCACTACGATCTTACGTAGGTTATTGTGGAAGTATACGATTTTATAATTGCTCATCTAGCTTTAGTCTTCTAGTTAGCTTTTGACAGTGGCTCCTTCACATAAGCCTACACATTCACACATGTATGGGCTCTCTTCTTCCTGGTACAACTCGCTCAGGTTGTCACATTTCATTAGTCAGATTTTTCTTAAGTATGCAATATCTAGTTAGCAGTCGTACTGATCTGCGACTTTGGTTAAGTAGATCTACCATTAATTCATTTTTTAAGAACATCTGGGCTTGCCTCTGTCCAAGGGTTTCTTTCCACTAATCCGATCGTTATACTTCACCTATTCCCGCAAGTCTCAATCGTGTCACAAGAGAATTTCGCTATAGTCTGTTCTGATCAAGTCATGAGTCTTTTCAGTCCTCTTCTTAACAGGCCCAGCTTCTTTGTCTATGCCCTCTTCTGTGTTTGTCTTTGAGCTGTTCGTATATTAGACTTAAAACCTAAGGGCGTAAGTAAGAGACAGAATGATTCACAATTTATCCAAAAAAATTTGGGAATAGATGAGGCATTAGAAATGGAGTCAAATGGTAAAAAAATTTGTAAAATCCTTATAGTTTCCGAGAAAAAAATTATTGAGGTTGTAGTACTTTCAACCATTGGACAATTGTAGTCTCTAGCGTCATTCATAATACGCGTGGAGAGCCACGTGGCCTCAGCGACTTCGAATAATGAAATCCGATTTTACGGTCGTCGTTGCCATAGTGTTTACAATTGTTTTTTAGTAGTTAGTGTCAAAAATGGTTTGCGTATTATTCTCAAAGCAGAAGACATTCATGTAATGGAACAGGTAATTTTTTAAGAAGCAAAAGCGTTTGTGCGGTTTATTTATAATATTGACCATTTAATCTGCTTGCAAAGCAATAAAACTATTAAAATTTTTCTACCGAAAAATACTCTAAGGTTTATTTTTTCAGGATGACTATACCGATGACACTTTCAAAGCTGGTCTTATATTTTCAACCCAACCAGAAGGAAATAACAAAGCAAGAAGCATACCTTTATGCAGTTTTATTAATCGGTCTAAATCTTATGAGCATAATTTATATGCACAATTACATGTTGGTCGTTGCAGCATTAGGGGTAAAAGTGAAGACTGCATTTTGCTCGCTGATGTACCGGAAGTCTTTGAAATTAACGGCCATGTCTTTGTCGGAGATACCTATTGGGAAAATTGTTACCCTTATGACTAAGGACGTGGCGGCTTTTGAGAAAATAATTTTGTACTGGAATGATATCTGGATAGGATTTGTGCAGGCGGCAATGGTTTGTTACTTAATATATGAAAAGATGGGAGTTGCAGCGTTTGCCGGAGTTGGATTTCTACTTGTTGTAATACCGTTTCAAAGTAAGAACTTCAACCTAGGTATTAAGCAAATATCTAGTACATACTGCAATCACTCATGTCTACTGTAAAAAAAATCAGAGAAAATTCGCTCTTGTTTTTAGAAATAAGGTGTTGAGGTTAGAAAAAAATAATTTTTGGCATTAGCATTAAATTACAATTTTTGATTTACGATTAAGAAATTTCGGTGACGTAGATATGAAGAACCTAACTTAATCCATTCTGTTTCACCCTGTACTTAAACATGTTAATTTATTGTGAATCTAAATTATGAGATAAAACTTCGGTTTTAGGCAACAGATTTATATTTTATAGTAACTCGAAAGTAACTTGAAATAGTATCAACAAATTAAAAGTAATCTTATTGAATAAAATTGATATTTTCGTAATAAGTTAAGGACAAAAATCGTCACTAGATTTTTCTGTTTCTACTGTTACATGCAAAATCTATTTCACATTTCAGAACTAACATACTTCCAAATTTTTTCAGTTGTTATATGTTTCTTTGCTAGAAAAATTATAAGTAAATTATTTACCTTTAAAAACTGTTGTGTCTCTTAACGGAAATTATTAGATTGCAACACAATTTTGTTAACAAAAAACCTTACATTAAAAAAACTGCAAAATATTAAACTCATAACAAAACTGCAGAGTAATTTAAATTTCTCGCGACAAAAATATTTTTCATTTCCAGTTTATATTGGTAAAAAGACTTCCAAGTTGAGAATGAAAACAGGAGAGAAGACTGACGAACGCCTTCAGGTTACTCGGGAAACGGTCTCAGCCATTAAATTAATAAAAATGTACACCTGGGAGAGTTTCTTCAGCAGAAAAATTTTGGATTCTAGACAGTAGTGATAATAATAAGTGTAAATATAATTTTCTAATGGTAATTTTTCAGGAGCGAAGTTAATATAATCGTAAAAATATTTCTAATAAAAGTAACAATTCTGATGATCGGTGGGCTAACATCAAAAATTGCGTTTTATTTCTTAGTGATGACTTATGTATGGCTAGGACACACAATTTCTGCCGAGTTGGTATATTTCATTCTTACCCTTTTCCAAAGGCTAAGGCATGCTCTGAGCGTTGTCGTTCCGTCGGGTATAACAGAATCTGCCGAACTACATGCATCAGTAAAACGAATAGACAGTTTACTTAGAGCTGAAACAATTGGTAGAAATCCGGAGATGATAGCGATTACTCCTAAAATCAGTTTAAAAGAAGTGACAGTTGCTTTCAAAGATAAAGAAGTTATTCAAAACGTAACAGCAACCATGGAATCAGGTTTAACAATCCTAACAGGGCCTCTTGGTAGTGGCAAATCCTTACTTTTGAAGACGATATTAAAAGATTGCGAGCTTAAGGAAGGTACGGTCAGCGTAAGTGGAAGAATTTCATATGCGTCTCAAGAGCCTTGGATATTCCCTTCAACTCTTAAGCAAAATATAGTATTCGGAGAAAAATTTAACCAGTCTAGGTACGAGAAGGTTTTGAGAGCATGTGCTCTTAACTTTGACCTCAGTTTTTTCACAGAAGGTATGTTTTTTTTTTGTTTATCTGATAAATGTTATTTGTAATTCAATAAAAATTAATATATGCTTTCAAGGTGACAATCTAATAATTGGAGATAAAGGAGTAAATTTAAGCAAAGGTCAGAAAGCCAGGATAAACTTAGCTCGTGCTATATACAAGGACTGTGAAATATACCTTCTAGATGATTGCCTGACAGCTTTAGATGCTCATGTGAAAGACCATGTTTTCAATGAATGTATAAGGAATTTCTTAAAAGATAAGTTAATAATTTTAGCCACCAGCACGGAATACCTCCAAGCTGGCGACAATTTGATGTTAATGGAAAATGGAACAATAAAGTCAATTATAAAGGCTACTAATAAAGATGTAGTTGGCCTTTATAAATATCAAAGTCCGAATAGAGATAAATACGAATATCAAGAATATTATGAAAACAGTAAAAACGATAATGTCAGTGAAGAAACAAAACTCTTGGAGAAAGATAAAAGTTCCGGAAGGAGAAATATATATCATGAAGTAAAAAAATCTGGACGGGTAGGAGGGGAAGTTTATAAAAAGTATATTTTTTATGGAGGGGGCTTTTTTATGCTAAGTTTTATAATGATATTCTTTATATTGACTCAGTCTTCAAAAAGTTATACAGAGAAGATGGTAAGCCTCTGGTAAATTCAAAAACCTTAATGTATTACAATATGTTAATTTTGCTTTACTTTTAGGGTTGATTTAGAAGAAAATTTATCCCAGTTTGAGGCAAATAATTTAACTAATACGACAAAATATCAAGAACTGACCGCAGATCATTCACTAATCTTAATTTTGTTTTCCTCGCTGATTTTAGCGACTACTATTTTGTATATTGTAACTTCATATTTGTTCTTTAATTTTACACGCAGAGCGTCAAATCGTCTGCATAAAGCAATGGTGGAAAATATTATAAATGCCGTAATGACGTTTTTTGATGGTACTCTCATAGGAAATATCATAAATAGATTTTCAAATGACTTGGCGATAATTGACGAAAGTTTCCCATTTGATGTGTATGAATTCATTGAAGTAAGTTAAATCTGGATAAAAGCATCGACTTTCATGGAAATGAAATTTAGAGGGTTAATATGTATATTGTATATTATACATTTATTTTCAGATTTTTCTGGCATTATGTGGAATAATCATTATATTGGCAACAGTAAACGTAATATTTTTAATTCCTGCTGCATTTATTCTCTTGGTTTTGTTTTTTATTCGAAAATATTACATGCCCACTGGAAGGAATCTGCAGAGGCTGGAATCTGCAAGTAAGTTAAAATATAAAGCGTGTGTTTATGTTCAAACTGGAACTAATACCTATATGAGACTTGAAGATGAACCTCTAGAAAACTGATTATATTTCTTGGGCTATACAGGGTGTTTGGAAAAGTTTGTACAAAATTTAAGAGGGTGAAAGTAGAGCCAAAAATAGTAAAAAAGTTCCTATAAACATTGGTCCTCCGGAGCACCGTTACTGTGATATGGCCCTCCAAAGGGGTCATGTGGATATTTTTTAAAATAACTTTATTGCTGATTAAGATAACGGAATGAAAATTGTAGGTAATAATCATACCATGAGGATCTTTAACTACCATAAATTTCATTAAAATCGGTTATAAATAAGGATAGTTTTGTAACTACTCTTAACACAAATTTTTCGAATTTTTTGTATTCCTTTGAATTATCAAGCAAATAATATTATTTTTTAATGAATTAGACTTTTTTGAAGAAAAAATATCCCTACTTTTTTTTCGAATTTTGCGTAGTTTAGTCAGAAATAATTATTTTTTAAATAATGTATGGTTTAGAACAGTAACTTTTTTTTAACATTTTCACATAGTAGGCATCTTTCATGGTGACAGTTTCGTTGTAATGATACTAATGATTGTCACTTTTGCATGCTATCGTTTAATTTCTTACGTTTCTTTATCTTCTTAGTTGGTATATTTGTGCTTGACTTTGCATTTCATTCGATTTTTTTACAACCATGAACCATCATGAGTTACACTCGCAGTAGGATTACGTTAAAAAATTCTTAAAATTACTTCATCTAAATCAAACCTACGCCTCCTTGGACGGCCACATTCACGATATCTTGAAGTTAGGATACCTTATTCCATAGCTCTTGCATGAATTTTCCGAAACAATCTTGCAGAAGGTTGCCTTGTATTAGGGAAATGTTGCCGATACTCCCTTTGAGCCGCCAGATTTCCATTACAGAAACCATAAATAAAATGCATATCGGCATATTCACGGTTAGTAAAAGCATGATGGTTCATGGTTGTAAAAAAATCGAATGAAATGCAGAGTTGAGCACAAAGATCACAACTAAGAAAATAAAAAAACATAAGAATTTAAATCCTAGCATGCGAAAATCACAATCATTAGTATCATTATAATGAAACTGTCACTATGAAAGATGCCTACTATGTGAACATGTTAAAAAAAAGTTACTGTTCTGAACCATACACTATTTAAAAAATAATTATTTCTGACTAAACTAAGCAAAATTCAACAAAAAAAGTAGGGACTTTTTTTCGTCAAAAATGTCTAATTCATCAAAAAATAATATTTGCTTGATAATTCAAAGGAATAAAAAAAAATCGAAAAATTTCTGTTAAGAGTATAAAACTATCCTTATTTTTTATAACCGATTTTGATGAAACTTATGGAGTTAAAGACCCTTATGGTATGACTGTTACCTACAATTTTCATTCCGTTATCTTAATTTTGTACCAACTTATCCAACCACCCTGTGTATACTACAACAAATATAATATTGTTTTAAATAAAACTCTGTATATTTATTAATAATTTTGAGAATTATTTGAGAATCATTTAGGTATAGTCTTTCCGAAGTCAGTTGAACATGTAAAAAAACGCCTGGCAATAAAATTTAATGATTTTCATAGGCGTCCCTAAAACATTTTCTGCTAAAGGTAAAAAAATTATAATAATTTGTATATAATGTGTAGAAAATTTCTATTATATGTTTATTTGGC
This sequence comes from Anoplophora glabripennis, assembly GCF_000390285.2. Classification (NCBI taxonomy): domain Eukaryota; kingdom Metazoa; phylum Arthropoda; class Insecta; order Coleoptera; family Cerambycidae; genus Anoplophora; species Anoplophora glabripennis. The sequence continues at coordinate 70,486 of NW_019416759.1, read as the reverse complement.
CAACTACATATTTTAATTATTCATGTCCTGAAAAAATTTTATTATATTGTTGGTAAATTTCGTTTTTTCCGTTTCAAAAGGTCTCCAAAATGCCATGTTGTAATAATATTATTTCTCCCTTTCGTAGTTGTAATATCAGTGATTAATAGAAGGTGCTTATAATAAATTCAAATTACCTGAATCACACCCCATTGCTGCACTGCACTGTTGGGCAATTTGCTAACCATTTGTCAACAGCTGAGATTTATTGTCCAGTGGCCCAATGCAACTGTGTTTATATTTCGTTTGCCCGCGCTCGCATTCTATCACCTCCATGTTTAGTTCGACCAGACCTGTATATGGGCATGGTTAAATAAATATGGGTACAAGTTTTTCAAATATTTCAATGCCGAGTTGCTACGTCAGCGACCGAACCTGGTACATACTGTCAACCTCTTGGTTCTTCAATTGACATCGGAAAGACTATACATTGAGTTGAAATTGTGATGTCCTACGACTAAATGAATGTGAAATTTGAATTATAATTTTAAGTACTTGCACGACTCACTGATGTCTCTATTTGGGCGTCAAATTTTGTGACAAGGAGCGTCACTAATAAATTTATCGGCGGTGGTGGTCGGCGGCCAGAGGCAATGAGTCATAGGGACGTACTCCGAATATTATATTTTACGTGGGGGAAACTTCACGTGAACCTCGGTCTAGATTAAAGCACTCGGCAGTTACAGTGAAGAAAGTGAAATTCCAGAGGTCTGTTATATTTCTTTTTTGTTATTAGTAGTTTTCTCAGTGTAGTGTAAAATTAATTCTGAAATGAATAGAATTATTCGTGTATCTTAACAAAACAGTACCAGACTATTTACTTGATCGGAATTTTATCAACCTTATCAGAATTAAAGATTAATGCAACCAATTATTAGAAATTATAATTATGTATAATCAAGTAAATAGTAGTGCCCATAAGTGAATAAAAAGCACGGTTTTAAACGGTACTAGAAGTAAAGACAGTATTAAACATTAAATAAAACAACAGTTTACATAAAAAATTCTTATACAAGTGCTAAAAACAAAGACAAAACTAGATATTAAATATATTTACAAATCAATAATTTAAATAAAACATTAAATGGTCTTAAACAAAATATACGGTTTTAGTCGGTGCTAGAAACAAAGACAAAGTTTAGTAAATTATAACTGTTCCATATGGTTCTGAATATAAAGCAAAACTTATAGATTATACTAAAACTACTTCATTCATTCAGCGCTTCCTACCCAGCAAGCAATGGAAATCTAACAATCGGTATTTACTAGCAACAGGGAGAAAGCTCAAGCTGTACACTTCACTGTACACTTCACTAACACTTTCGTGTGGATTGAGGATGGACGATGGACTCTGCAAGTTACCAGGAGTATTCTTCTCGGGCCGCAGAAATTCCACACTTAAAAGCGTACAAAGCTTCGGTAGAATTGGATAAATAAGTAAAAAGTTCGCCTGGGTCCTTGGGTTGACATTGGACCATAGTAGGTTTCAGCTACTGGTGCTGATTCCTGGAGCCGTTGAGTGAGAAAATATTATTTACTCACTCAACGCTGAAGTTGAGTTCTGCCTACGAACTGCCGCATGTCGTTTCTGAGTTGGAGTGGGAGTTGTACAAACTTAAATGGGGATTCTAAATCGTTAATAATAAAACTGACATAACTACTCATAAATAACTATAATCAAACGGCAAATCTTACAGCCTAAAAGTGGTTCACTGCAAGGTTCATTATCAATTTCTATATATTCTAGATCGATTTGATTGTCCTGATTATTTTTTTATAAACGTCAGATTACACAACTACACACAAAAAAATGTATTTGCACTTTATCGTGGATTTTTGCCATTTTTGACCAGTTTTTTGGGGTTAGGAAATTCCTGTGATGTGATGATCAATTCTGACACCGGCTTCGTGAGGAGGCAAAAATACTACGGATAACATATGTCGCATGAAAAGTGTCGCTGTGTTATCATATTCATTAAAAATACATTATTATTTTAGCTCGAAGTCCCATGATGGGTTACTTGAATGCCACCTTAGAGGGTTTGACGACTGTAAGGGCATTTCATGCTCAAAAACTGTTAACTCAAGAATTTGACAGGCATCAGGATCTATATACATCAACAAGTTTTACCAACAAGTGCTGCACAAGAGCATTTGGCTTAGCCTTGGATACGTGTTGTACTGTTTTCATTGCTGTGATTATAGGATACTTTCTGGCTTCTGAAAATGGTAATTTATTTACATAAAATTTCTTATGAAGACAGTAGTTTTTTTTTGCTAAAGAATTATTCATTATTAACATTAAATATTTCAAAGTACAGGGTGATTTATTTAAATATGACAAAATATAAATTAAATGGATGTAATATTTATAAATGTAAAAGGAAGTGCAATAAAATAAATAATACAATCCTGAGAAACCCATATGGATGGGCCGCTGGTGGATATCATTTGCTTAAAATCAAGTGAAAGAATAAGTGCTCTAATTAAGAATGTTTGAAAGTCACCTATTGCATTGCAATAGTATATTTTACAAATTATGGAATAGCTCATATTTTTCTACGGTTCACGAGGGTGGAGCATGATATTCTAAAGATTTTTGAAATTCAAAAATATTTTGCGTATTTAGGAAACAATTTTATTAGAAACGATGTGGCAAACATAATAATACTTATTACATATAAAATAAATAGTTTAACTATACAGGGTGTCCCGTTTAAAACTCCCCAGCTGGATATCTCGAAAAAGGAAAAAGATAAATGATTTCTGAAATATCCACTGTATAGTTCAATAAATGGCTTTACTTGTGAGTACAAATCCCGTTCCTATCAGAGCAGGTATAGAAGTCGCTGCAATCCGAAAACATATTTTGTTGACAGCAGTTTTGAAAAGCGGCGCACACGAAAGATCTCTAAATTATAAGCAACTTTTGTGATATAAACAATTTTCGAAAAGCCACTAGTTTCCGAGATACTTGGATTTGAGGTAATTTTTTTCCAGGAGGAAGATTTTTTTAAAGTTAAATTTGCAGGCATAACTACTGCAGATTTTCGTCGTATTAGATTGCTTTGAATAAAACAGTGATGAATTAATTTTATTTAACTAATAGATATCACAGGAAATTGCTTCATTTAATCTTGTTTACGCAAATCATAGTCTTTTCGATCAAGATAAAGTAATATTTATTTAACAAAAACTGATGCAAAATTAACAAAAATTACAAGTAAATGATACTAAATTAACATAATACACGAGTCACAATAAGTGTTCAAAATTGCCGCCATTCTCATGAATACATAATTCATATCTTTTTCTAAGTTCGGTATCAGTTGCCCGTAATAAAACATTTCGAGGAATAGATGCACAGCTCGCTATTGCACAAGTCAGCCATGTCTTCAATTTCTGTTTGGTAAATTAGGTTCTTTAGATAACCCCACAAGAAAAAATCAAGTGGGGTTAAATCACGGGTGCGGGCAGACCACCTTATTGGACCATTGGTGCCTATCCATCGCCCCTGAAAATATTCATGAAGAAAATTTTGCACCCTCCCTTCGTTATGAGCTGGTGCACCGTCTTGTTGGAGCCAGATATTTTGTCTCATAACTAAAGGAACTTCTTCCAAATGAACATTTAGTTGGGTTTGAAGGAATTGTAAATAATTGCGACCGTTCAAATTTTCCTCATATAAATAGAGTCTAATTAATATGCCATTAATAATACCATAGTAGAGAACGTGGTTTGGAAATGTCTTTGGTCCATCTAGGGTTACTGTCATGCCAGAAATGGCTATTATGTCTATTGAAAATGCCATTTTTTGTAAATCGACTCTCGTCAGTCCATATAATGTTATTTAAAAACTGGTCATATTCTTGAGCCTTTATTTCCATTTCTGCAATAAAATTTAGTCTTCGTAGCATATCACCAGGACGTAAATTATGTAAAAGATGCACTTTGTAAGGATGATGCGTATTTCGCTTCAAGATATTATGGACCGATGTTCCGGAAATCCCCGTTTCTTGTTGTATATCTCGCACCGAGGTATGTGGATTAGTTTCAACCTTACCTAATACCACGGCAGTGTTTCTATCATTTGTAACAGTATTTCTACGATTTGTTAAAAGAACCACAATGAAGCAAATTCGTCGATAAAGACAAAAAGGTTTTATGACCGGTATGTCGACGGTTTGGGTAACGTACCTGATAAAGTCTTTCTGCTTTTCTAGAATTTCTACGACATTCACCGAATATTAAAATTATGTCGAGCTTTTCTTTATTCGTGTACTGGACCATACTGAATAAGTGTCAAATATGTCAAAGTTGAAGGTGTAGACTTATAGCTATGGTAATAGTAATATGTATCAACTTTGACACTTCAAGAAAAGAAAAGAAGTTTCAAGAAAACGACCAGTTTTTAAATAACATTATATGGACTGACTATGGATATTATTTGTAATTTTTGTTAATTTTGCATCAGTTTTTGTTAAATAAATATTACTTTATCTTGATCGAAAAGACTATGATTTGCGTAGGTAAACAAGATTAAATGAAGCAATTTCCTGTGTAGTTAAATAAAATTAATTCATCACTGTTTTATTCAAAGCAAAACTGCTGTCAACAAAATATGTTTTCGGATTGCAGCGACATCTATACCCCACTGAGAGGAACGGGATTTGTACTCACGAGTAAAGCCACAGTGGAAACTATACAGTGGATTTTTCAGAAATCGTTTATCTTGTTCCGTTTTCGAGATATCTAGCTGGGAGTTTTAAACGGGACACCCTGTATACCTACTATCTACACAATGACTTGTATAATCTCATAAGTACATATTATTAATATTGATTGCAGATACGTCTGTTGGAAATGTTGGTCTTGCCATAACTCAAGCTTTCATGTTAAGTGGTTTAATCCAGTATGGTATAAGAAAGTGGGCGGACATAGAAAATAAAATGACATCTGTCGAAAGAGTTCTAGAATATACAACAAAAGAAAGGGAATTGAAAGGCAAGGGATCAAGGCCGACAGATTGGCCGAGTAATGGAAGGATAGAATTTCAGAATGTGTCATTGCTGTATTCTAACTCAAATGAGAAGGTGTTAAAAAATGTAACCTTCACCACAGAAGAAAGAGAAAAAATCGGTATTGTTGGTCGAACAGGTAAACGACACACCCCTAATAGCTGTTTTACATTGACAATTTATTCATGAATAAATTGACGAAGTTCTTCATGAATTAATTCATTAATTTATTGGTAAACAGTATGGTTTTACACTGCTACAGACAGACTTTTCAAGTTTTTTTACGTATGAATCAGTTCTACCAATGAATCAAAGAAGCAAATAAATTTAAAAAATGTCACCTTTCCACTCATAATTGCAGTGATACAACAGCGGTACCGTTCTGACACATACTATATAAATATTAGCTTTTGTAAGTAACAAATCAGTAAAAACAATGTCAAACTAGTACGACGCCACACAATTATTTACATATTCCAACAACATAACCTCATTACTGATCTGAGGCTGGAAATCTGTTGGGTTGGTACTTCTGAACTTCACGAAGAAATTGACGAAAATTAGAACATACTCTAGAAAACGGTTTTCGAGATTTCAAACTGACTTGAGTACTCACTGATTGCAAAAACATTGGAATTCATAATCTCATTGTACCATAAACCTATAACCCTATAACTTCATTATATTGTAACCCCATAACCCCGTAACCTGTTATTTGATTTTGATTACGATTGTGATCGTAAAAACTCACGATAACTGATTGTACAGTCAAGGAAGTACTATTACGCTTTTTCACTGTAGATACAAAGAGAAAAAAACTCCGGATGAATTTGTAACACAAATCTATGTGCCTCAGATTCTAGATTTCAGGAGCTTGCATGTCCTGCTGTTTACTGAGTTACAGAGTCAATTCCTCAGAGTTTCGTAGATATACATCCTGATACATCCCGGATTGCTTATGAGGTTATTGGGTTATAGAAGCCTGCCATCTCACAGTCACGTAGTTTCGGATCCCTGATGTAAGAAATCCATGTTGGTATAGAGTTTCGTGGTTATATAAGTTCAGATTCAGTGGGTCAAAGTACTGTGGGAGGTCTGGTCCACGATCCAACTCACTTTTTGTGTAGCGCTGCGTAATCAACTCAAAATTTGCCTTAAAAAGTGAGCTTTACTAAAATTTTTTGAATTTTAAAGATTCAGAACATTATCTATTTTTCTCTTTCCGTTTTGTAAATCTCTTAAATGTAAAATTATTATTACAGTTTCAGAATTTAACCGCTATTTGTTATGGGAATACAAGTTTTTTCTTCAAATGCTTCATAAAAAAAATCATGATCTGGATGACTGACCATGGTATTCCTATGTATTTTTCAACGCTGAATCCTACTCCGGGGTCATAAAAATTCGTACACCCGTAAATAGGGGTAAAGTTATGAATATCAGTATCATTACGGAAATGATTATGAATGGGCGCTTCACTGCACTGCAACCCTCGTGCTCTCATTTATTCTTGCCAAGGACTCTCCCGAAGGGGTTGATACGCCTCTACACCTCTTCTATACCCTTCCAGACATAGATTTTAGTCATGAAGACTTCTAGCTTACAAGCTCTTGAGAATGCAAAGGAGACATAGAGGAGGGTCAACTCAGCCAAAGAACCATGATACTAGAGGTGTGAAAACTACTCTATCTCTGCTGGACGGGTTGGAGGAAGCTCTGGGAGAGAGAATACATGGAGTATGAGGTCGGACAATGGAGACTGAGAGACAGGCTGTCGGCAAATGGAAGAGTATGCAGCGAAGACAAGAAGGCAGAGAAAATAAGTGAGGAAGATTTTGAAGGTGTTTGTTAGAAAAAGGGTGTGTTCAATTAAAATATAGAACGCAGAGGTCGGGTAAAAGATTAAGCCAGACAAGGTGGAGAAAATATGCGTGGTTTGGAGAAGGGATAACAGAAGGTGTGAAACAAATTAATTTTCCTACATCTTTCTGCGCCTTCCTGTTTCCCACTCATCGAGAGATGTTCTTTACCTGCTTTAAGGGTTGGTCTTGCTGTGCAAACTCAGTATTGTTGGCAGATTTCTCTCAGATTGAAAAACACTTGCATATTTTCGGTCTCAAAACTTTTTCGAATACTTTTTGTGAATTTGGGGGTAGTTTTCATCCATTAGACGGGTACAGGCAAAGCAGTTGAGGGCTGCTCAGTGCACTGCGACTATTACACAGTAAAAACAAGAAAAATTTGCTCTCCCACATATTCCTCCACAGCGTCCAGCAGAGGGTACTTTTCACCCCTCTAAGGGGTTAGTTCTTTAGCTGTGTTCACCCTGCACCATGTCTCTCTTGCATACTCAAGACTTAGTAAGCTAGAAATTTTATGACTCAGATCTATGCCCGGAAGGGGTGTAGAAGGTGTACCAACCCTTTCGTGGGAGCCCTTTGCAATAAGTAATGAGAGCATGAAGTTGCAAAATGCCCATTCATACTTCATTCCGTAATGATACTGATAATCATAACTTTACCTCTATTTAGGGGATGTTTTTGGCTCTGCATATAAATTTAAGGGGTGTACGAATTTTTTTAACCTCGGATTCAGATTTAGCGTCGAAAAATACATAGGAATACCATGGACAGTCATCCAGATCAGAACCTTTTTTTTTGTGGGGATGTCAATAAATGCATTTGAAGAAAAAACTTGTGTCCAATAACAAATAGAGGTTAAATTCTAAAATTGTAATAATAATTTCAATTTCGTGAGATTAACAATTCAAATATGTTTTTTATAAAGTTGCTTTTTAAATTTACAAATTTAAAAGAATGTATGGTTGTTTTTTCAAGAACCAGCAAAACTATAAAATTCGGTAAATATTTCAATATTATTTTCAATCCAAATAATTTTTCAAATTTATTTTTGAACTCGTACAGTCCCATTTACAGGTGTAACTAACTAATCAGTAAAAATAAATGAATTTAAAATAAATATTTTTAAGAAATAAATCCTAAGAATGTGCGTATTTAGAAACTGTAACTTCCTCAAAATTGTAAATCTCGAAATTGATACGATTTGTTTTCAGGAGCCAAATTTTTGAATATGGTACATATTTGAATTTTTTTGTATCTGAAATCTTATCTACATCATTCTACACCCTTCAAAATAAATTACACCCGAAATATCTAGTAAACTGCAGCGTCAGTAATAATTAGATACATTTTTTACAAAGCCTCCTAGATTGGAACGGAAACCTTATAAATTTAAAACCTTAAATCTGTATAAAAAATATTCTATACAGGGTGTCCGCAAATTTCATCGACAACGTTTAACTGCATATTCACGACGATAAATAAATACGATCTACGAAAAAAAAGTTAAATAAAAACTTTTTGGTTTCTGAGTTACAGGCCTTCAAAGTCGTCAAAAATAAAACTAATTTAATTAAAAACTTCATAACCCTGTTACCGATTGGGTTAAAATTTGGTACATTTATTTGGACTATTATGGCGCTTTAGTCAAATCCATATACTGGGTGATAGTTTTCTCCGCTTACTTCTCCCTTTTAGCGGTCAAAACTTTTACAGTGGTCGTATTTTTTAAAACTAACAGCAACACTGAAAAGGTCGTTTCATGAAAAAAAAATATTATCCCTTGAGATAATAGCCTACAGAAAGCCATTCTTGAGAAAAATGGCATTATTTGCAGGTCTGTGCGTTTCGGTTTGTCACGGATTTGAAATTTTGAGTTCAGTAGACGATGAAAACAAGATGTTGATCGCTGTGGCTATCAGATAATGTCATTATTGTCGCGTTTCTTTAGGATTCTCATCACTCCACACATGCAAATTATGAAGTGTCCGCAGTGTATCAAGACAATTAAATGTATGTAAAACTAATGTTCACAAAACTTTAAAAAAGCAACTTCTTCGGACATTTCATTTAACTCCTGCTCAAGAATTTGAAAATTTAGATCCCAACGCACGTTTACAATTTTGCCACTGGTTGGTGAATGGCTTCGCAGAAGATAATAATTTGCTTAAAAAATAGTTTTATACAAACAAATCTTGTTTTACAAGGAACGAAGTTATAAATTTTCATAATTTGCACGTGTGGAGTTATGAAGTTATTAATTTAATAAGTTTTAATTTTGACAACTTTGAAGGCTTGTAACTCAAAAACCAAAAATTTTTTATTTAACTTTTTTTTAGTAGATCGTTTTTATCTATCGTCCTGAATATGCAGTCAAACGTTGTCGGTGCAATTTGCGGACACCCTGTATATTAAATCTATGAAATTTGAGGTAGTGGAAAATGTAACCTGAGGTGTTATTTAACGACATCAATTTGTGAAAGGGAGCTCATAATTTATCATTTGTACTTTAATTATGGTACGTGGGAACTTAGAAATGTACGTTCAGAGAATGAATTTCAGGCATTTACGTTCTTTTGCTCACCTAGCGTTTAATCCATGGGCCGGTCGTACAGGGTGTTACACTCTTACTCGACTCACTTAATATAAAGAGAAAAAGAAATCACCAGAACTTCTTAAGGAAGGTTTTTAATAACAATGTATAAAATTGACAAAAAAAACAAACCAAACAACTGCACGCTACAGCGAGATTTTCGAGATTCAGGAAATCGCGGATATGTGGCAGAATTTGGAATCAAGATATTACCCATTAACCCAGTTAACCCCGAGACTCTAAAGTTAAGTAGACTCGACTGTCTAGAAACCCAAGGAGAACTGCCTTACGGGGATCCCATTAGATTTCGACAATTTTAATTCGACCCCGCCTATTTCAGGTTGAGAAGTTTTGTTGTCATCTTATTTGCCAATTCAGACCTTTAAGGGCTTAAGTACGTTTTATCTTGTCTGTTCGACCCTCCTCCTGAATCTTGGGAACGTTCTAGGAATGATTTTACCATTTCATATTGATAATTATGTAACAAAACTGAATTTACACATATGAAATCGTATATTTTATACCTTCCTTCGCCGGACACCTCTGAAGGGGGAAAGCCTTTGTTGACCTAAATGTCTTGTTTTTCCGAGCAAGAAGGGAACTTCCGAAAAACTTTCTCTATTAATTTCGACATTAATTGCCGTAAAACATTATGACAAAATATGGCACTGTTTTGGAATTCCTACGTCCATTCCGTTCTATTTTCACGGGTAGATACCTGAGGGGCCCGTGATGAACAAATATCGATATTTCTCTTCATTTTGTCCTGAAAAGATGCTTACTAGACGTCTAGAAATGTTACAAAGTAGACTTATTCAATATGCTTTCTAATTTTTATGATGTTCATGTTCTAAGTAGCAGCGACGCTAAGTTGTGTAAATGTAATTCTTGCCGTCTCGTCAACGAAAGAGTCCATGTTGGGAGAACGCTGGCCTTCAATGGCCTATATTAGAGATATCCCCCTGAGCAACGTCACCACCTTTTTCAGTGCAATAGGCTGGCTGGCGGCTCAGGTGGATTGATCTCTCTAATGGGAGGGAGTACAAGGGTCCCAATGGGGCCTAAGTGCTGTAGCTTTGCTACCCTCTCCACAACTCCAGAACTCCAGAAATGTAATTCTTTTTTTTACAAAAGTTTTCCAGACACGGTCCTCTTAATGACTTCATCTGGTGACTTCCAAATGTACTTGAAACACTTTATTTCCCAAACCATTCCAAAACTGACTAATAAATTATAACGCGTTTGGCTTTTGCTATAAAAAAATATTTTCCCAATAATCGTTTCTAAAAATATTGCAGCAGGTTGTAAATATCCTTAGAAATTAGTAAGTCATTTGTAAATAAACCAGAATGTGCAAGTTACTCTTTACGGAGAAAATACACGAAATGGAGGTTAACTTTTCGAAACTGCGCCTAAGGTAAATTTCAAATTATTGTTGCTTTAAAGAGATATTAAAATTTTTATAGCAAGCAGGAAATCAGAATTTGCAATTTTTCGTTAAGGGGATGCGTAATAAAGAATATTGGTAATGAGTGAACCAAGTACATCTAGAGGGCCACTGTATTTCATTAAAATGGCGTGTTGCAAACAAAATTTAGGGGTACTTGTGGTATACTCACAAATTGCTGACAAAATGTTTTTAAATTTGATTACAAAGGCGGGGCTAACATCAGTAAATAATGAGTTATTGTAGATACCACATTACAGTTTCCATATTTCAGGTGCTGGAAAGACCTCCATCATATCCGCTCTTTTCCGACTATATGACTATGATGGAAAAATAATTATCGATGGAGTTGATACTGAAACCATTGAGTTAGAATACCTCAGAAAGAAAATAGCGATAATCCCACAGGATCCCATCCTCTTCACTGGAACTGTGCGTGGCAACATAGACCCCTTAGGAAACTACAACGATGCAGATATTTGGTCAGCTATAAGAAAAGTTAAACTCGATCATGTGATAAGTTCTTTGGACGCGAAAATTACTGAGTCTGGCACTGATTTAAGTTCCGGGCAAAAACAATTGCTTTGCCTGGCAAGGGCTATAGTGAGTAACAACAAAATAATAGTCTTAGACGAAGCTACAGCCAGCATGGACGAGGAGACGGACGTCCTTATACATTCTGTATTAGAAGAAAATTTCATGTCTTGCACTGTTATAACTATAGCTCACAAGCTTCAGTCTGTTTTGAAATGTGATAAAGTAATGTTGGTTGAAGAGGGGGAGATAGCAGAATATGATAGTCCAGTTCATTTATTAAGAGACAAGAACGGGCGGTTTTATAAGATGATAGAAAAGGCTGGTTTGTTAGCGTCAAATGTATAATTTCGAGTAGTAATTATACTGAACACTAGCTAGATCAAAAGAAAAATTAAAGATGTAAAATTATCGGTTATAATTTGGTGTAATTCTTGTGCACAAATGTAAATAATCATATTGTTAACTAACAGATCAAGAGATAAAATTCAGTGTTATTATTAAATATATGTTCATGGATGTTTTGATATTATGTATTACTATTGATAATGTGTTTTTTTTTGTTATTTTAAACACATACTTGTTTGATCTCTTTTTGTGTATTGCTTTTAATGATTCACTGCAAATATATTATTTATGTACACAATGTAGCACATTTCTATCTGTTATATATCATTTTTTTATTGTTTAATATATAAAAAATGTCAGTCTTACTTTTGTATTAGATATATTTTTACTGTTTTATCTAGAGAAAAATGTGAAGTTGAAGTTTGGCATTTCAATTAAGGGATTTCCTGTTTTGAAAAAAAAATTGCCTTTAATTCAGGTTTGGCAGATCGTTAAAAATAATGCGACTTTTTCCTGTAGACCAGTAGGTACTTACTGAAACACATATCGTTGAGAATTATTTTTTAAAACCAAATTTAGGTCTTTTTTTTCAAAAAATATGTGGCATTGAAATTAANAACGCAACGCAATGTGTGTGTGTTTGTATACCAGGGGGGAACTATCGCACGAAAAAAAGGAACTTTGGGACCTGGATCCTCCTCCTAACTCAACTCCACAATAATTATTTAATAGTTTTGTCTTTATTTTTTGAAAATTGTATAAAACAAAATCCAGTTTCACTTACATAAGGGGAAGTCTAGCCAATGGCTACTCTACTTAATCTTATAAAAAATCTAATTCATTATACTTATATTAAATTATTTCGGATTATGTACCCGTCTAAACGTATACAATGCGTACAAAAAAGGTATAGGTATAAAAATAAAATAAAATATTACACGAGCATAATAATTTTTAATTACAATATCACTACATATTATAAAATAAAGTACTCCGCCGCGTCTGTCTGTCCGTCTGTCTGTTCGCGATAAACTCAAAAACTACTACACCGATTTTCATGCTGTTTTCACCAATGGATAGAGTGGTTCTCGAGGAAGGTTTTAGTATATAATTTGTTAAGTTTTTGTATACATTAACGATATTTGTTGGAGGTGTCGGAAAAAAATAAGCCGTCTGGGAGCTTTCAACGAAAACGCTGCCTAAACCCTTTGAGATATAACAAAATAATGTATGGTGGAATTGTGTATCTTATATAGGTCTACAGAAAAGTCCGCGATGGCATATGTCTATCTCTTAAGGATAACATACTATATCCATTTTAATACTTTAAAAAATGGGCAATTATAAAGCGGTAATTGGAAAGCTATTTACACAAATACGGTATTAATCCTTATCATTTTAAATACGTTAGTTGGCTTGAGCATTTCATGAAGATTATTTTTTCCCTTTACACCATGCAAATTAAATGAATACCTTAGGAGATATAGCAAAATCAAAATAATGCGCAACGAAATTAATTTCGTGTCGCCGTGATTCGACCGGGCCGCGCGGGCGCCCCGTGACCCCGCGCCTCGCGTCCGAGCCGGGGGGGTCCGAAAGTTTATGTAGTGTATCAATGTATGGTGGAATTGTGTATCTTATATATGCCTACAGAAAAGTCCGCGATGGCATATGTCTATATGTTAAAGATAACATACTACCTATATCCATTTTAATACTTTAAAAAATTGGCAATTATAAAGCGGTAATGTAAAAGCTATTTACACAAATACGGTATTAATCCTTATCATTTTAAATAAGTTAGAGGCTTTAAGCATTTCATGCACATTATTTTACTCTTTTACACCATATAATTTAAATGAATATCTTAGGAGTAATCGCAAAAAAATTACGGACGCGAGAATAAAATTCAAGCGCCTCGCTTCGCTTGATGCGATCGCCGACCCTCCCCCCGCACCGTCTTGCCTACTGTTTAGCTAATAAGCCGAACGATAACGCGCGCGTGATCCTTTAATAAACTGACTTGGAGCGAATGGAGGTGACGACTGACGACTGTGTTTTCTTTCTGGGTGTTGTTGGAAAGTTATAATTGCGTTCGATATTTTAAGGTCACATTTTTGTTTTGTATTTGTTGTCTTTAGGTAGTCGGAACATACATAGATACTTGCAAACATACTTTTATTTCATTGAGTTTTAATAATTTGTTTGTTTTTTTCTTATTGTGAATCATTTAAAACTTCATAGTCGCATTTTTGTTTCGTGTTTGTTTTCTTTAGGTAGTTAGATACCTAACTACTTACTTATTAATTAAAATTGATAGTCCTGAACATAGGTACTTTAATTTAATTCGTTTTGTTTTCACATTGTTGGTAGTTACCTATATTGTTTTAAATTTAAAGGTTTTGCATTTTTAGTTTTGAGTTCGTTTGTTGTCTTTAGGTATATAGATATATCGTGAATTATTTTAAAATTAATATTAGGGTCGCATTAGATGAAAGATGATTGATTTTTTGTTTGTTACGATTTAACTCAAAAACTACTCAACCAATTTTACCGAAAGCTACATCTCCTCGGAGTAACATAGGCTATTTTATATTTGCCCGTGCGAAGCCGGGGCGGGTTGCTAGTTAAAATTAATTGACAAAAACAAAATTAAAAAAATGGATATAAAACTTAAAACAGATTAGTTACACTATAAAACTAGACGCAACAAAATATAGAATAAAGGCAAGTTTCAGCATTTTGAGAAAATGCAGTTTACACATTTTTTTAAATTGAATAAGTGTTAGATTTTTTCTAAACTGTTATAGATTATAACAGCATTATAAGAAAACGACTTACGAAACATGGATGTCCGATATTAAAAGGAAATTACAAAAATATATGAAAAACTGTTTTTCAAGATACGTGGAACTGATATATTTATGTGATAATAATTTAAGGTAAGGATATCAATTCGTTGTTAGATTTATTGAAAGTAATTGTTGTTGCAAACATAGGATAAAACATGTAATTCACAAGTATGTACCGAATTTTGTTTTCAGAAACATCTGTCTTGAGGCCGTTGGAAGGAACTTTTAGTTGCATTTTAGCATTTTTTATACTCAATAGTCGAAAATTACTTACCTGACATGTTTAATTTTCATATGTAAAAAAACTGATGGGGTTAAAGAAGTAATATTATTTTTTTAATTGATTTAATTTTGTTTCGATTTTATTAAAATATGTTAAAAGTACATGTCTTTTTGTCAGTTGTATTGTTATTAGAAAATGCGAAAATTCGCAAAAATCTCACAAATTATAAGAAATAGACTCCTCAGTAAAGTTAAAATTAAATTTAGCATCTGTCATTATTTTAATATTCCATTCGAAAAAATCATATTAGTGATTTAAAACTTTGAACTTCTAAAGTCCGTAATTATTATTAAGTAAATATTACAGAAAACACGTTTTGTCAACCTTGAACGAATTGTAAAATCACTTGGTGTTATGTTTAAGTTTAGGAGATATTTGATATTTTTGCGGGTACTACCAATGTCATTTTCTTAAAAATATCAAATAATACCAAAATGCTATGTTTTAGACTCAATTCTTGTTATATACAATAATATACAGTGTTCCGTTTGAAAATATGAAGTTAGGCAATGTCTAGGAGAAATGGGGAACTTTGCATAATTGAAAATAATTTTAAGATACGAAGAAATTGATTTGATGAACTGTTGAACGGTATTTGAAATACTTTTTTGTCGATGGGTGAGACATAACCTATAAAGTATAACTCATATTTTAAATATCCTTGCTACTCACAGCCTACTGGCATAAAGCGTTGGTTTCTATCTACTAGCAGAGAGTGATCTATTTTCAAAAATTTTCTAAGAAATCTTCCATGAAGCACCCAGTCGTTTCCGATCACTACCGTAGATAGAACGACCTCCGACGATACGCGGCGAACATCTAAAAATCAACTCAGTTTCGAATTGCGGAAACTGAAAAATTCTCCAAATATTACGAAACTCAAACCATGCTGCAACATAAAACAAACTACCACACAGGTCGACTCGTTCGAGGTGAACAAATTCTAAAAATGGGTAAAATCCTAAGTAACCCAATTTCTACATCTGAGGCGGGAACTACTGCAGAGTCTCTGCGGACTCATCATCGCATGTGTTCGAACGTCGACCCTGATACCTAACAACTTATATTAACCAGGGACGGATACCTGGCCAGTACGTTTAGTACACTCCAAATTTTTACAATTTGTTGAAAACATCTATTCTTTCTCTTTGCAAGCACGTTGCTCCCGGCCTAGACCACATATCTATTTGTCAAACCGCACAGGAATTTCTGAACCTGCAGCGGAGATCTTACGGGATACATCAATAAACTACCAAGCCAGGTTCTCTAAGGAAGCCTACAAAAATGAAACTCTAAGTATCTTTCAAATTCCAAGCACTCTCGGGAGATCTCAAACTAGCGCTAGGCAAAGTAAATCCCAAGAGATAGTACTATACAGAGTGTTCCTGAAATAAGTGCGTCCCTTGAAAAGGGCGATAGAGGGCACGAAAATGAGCAACTTTTATTAAACAACTGGTGGTCTAAATGCTACTGTTTTCGAGAAAATTAATTAAGAAAATTTATCATAAATGTAAGCCGAGCCTGTGCATTTTGTGCACGCGAAAAGCAGTTCAAAGGTTACGGGACACCAGAAATGTCTACCTGACATATGAAGGTCGTGGACGGGAAAGACCTCAACATGTTTTCGATAACAAAAAAAAATATAAACCTCATTGAGGTAGATTCGAGGCGAGTGGCGTGTACTACTGGAACAATTTTTACACCCCTATCATGTACAAAGGTTTCAGGCATTAAATAACAATGATTTTCAGCCTCATCTGGAATTTTGCCAGTAGTTTCGACATCAAATAGAAGAAGATCCGGATTTTATAAGGTGCTTTTTAAGAAGGAATGTTGTTTTACTAGAGACGGCATACTAAATTGTGTGTTGTTTTTGGTGACATATTACTCGGTCGGTATAGTGTTACCTGTACGTTTAAATGGTGCTGCTTATTTAGAGTTTTTAACAAACGCCTTACCATTTGTTGGAAGACAAATCCGTGCCCAAATGTTCTTCATGCATGATGATGCCCCTCCCCATGTTTGTCGTGCAGATTGTGCATACATACCAACTTTCCGGAAAGGTGTATAGGATGCATTGGCCTTGTACGTTGACCAGCACGAGGTCTGGATGTGAACCCTTTGGACATTTTGTTTGCGGGTGTATGAAACAAAATGTATACCGAACGCCTATTGTCGATGCAGCAAATCTGCAACAGCGTATTTTTACTGCAGCTAAAGAAATTCGACAAATGCCGGGAATATTTGCACGTATGCGGACTAATTTTAACCGTCAATTGGATGCATGTTTATTAGCACATGAAAACAACATTTTTTTATTTTTGTGTGTGTGGTGTTTTGGTGTATTGTTCGTTTATTCGTTTAATGCTTATGTTACTTTTAAACGAAATTTGAATAAATTTGAGCATTTTCGAACATAATATTTAAAACCGTCAAAACCTCCATCAGCGCTTTCGTACTTCGGCGCGCGGCAACTTCGATATCAAAGGTACCTACGGCTGGGTGCCGCACCAGGGTCGGCTTTAAATTTGTTTAAACCTTTATTTCTTTTTCAATATATAACGTAATCTTTTAGACCATCAGTTGCTTAATAAAAGTTGCTCATTTTCGTGCCCTCTGGAAAGCATTTATTTCAGAAACACCATGTATACAGGGTGTCTCATGAAGAGGGCCCAGTAAGATTATCTCAAAAAGTAGTCAGAATTGAAATCTGAAAATTTGTATACAGGGGTTTATAAAAAAGATCTCTTCAATGAAAATAGTTTCAACTTCCTCGCACTTCCGGTTATAAAGGAATTCATCATCAACTCTGTTATTTCAAACGGAACACTCTGTATATTTATACATTTTTTAATTCTACGGCAAATTCTAGACTATTTTCATATAAGGTACTATAGGCCAAAAAGTGACAGTTTTCAAGTTATTATTTTCGAAAAAAAATTGAGGGATCCATCGCCTTGTTTAATTTAATATACTGAATTATTGTTTTTGATGAAGGTATAACGATAATAAAAGTTCATTCTTTAATCCACCGTAGATTTTTCTGTGTTAAAAAAATCAATAATTTCCAATTCACACAAGAACTGTTAATTTTGGGTATAGGGAACATTTTAAAGTAAATTTAATAATGCATCCATTAATGTAATAATATACAGGTTATATCATTTGGAATATTTGAATAAATTCAACTTTAACGTCAAAATATTGACCCCACGTTCTTAAACACTCTGTATGAATTTTTGCAAAGACATAAACTGGTTGAATTCCATTGCCTTTAAATTATCCATGCCAAATTAATAAATGAAGCTAAACGTCGGAGTTATTCTGTTTTCAAAACTCACCTGCATTCCTCAATTTTTTTCGAAAATTGGTAATAACTTAAAAACTATCACATTTTGGACTATAGTACCTAATATGAAATTAGTCTAGAATTTACCGTAGAATTAAAAAATGCAAAAATATACAGAGTGTTTCATTTGTAATAACAGAGTTGATGATGATACACACACACATACACACTCGAAGTGTAAAAAAAACTATTTTAATGCTAAAAGGTTCCAATAACATCCCGAGAGTGTATCAAGAGTTCATGGAGAATGAATTTGAGCGTGGGTCTTACCAAAACGCTTCGCAACTGATGGAGGACGATCGACCAGCGCGACGCATTCTAACTCAAGCATCCAATAATGTTGGTGAGATGAAGGAGGTCCCAAAATCCCCTTCGATTCTTTGCAAGCGACAAGGAGGCAAGATCCCCAACACCGTAGGCAATAACTGACTATCTCGGTATACATGCCAGTAATCCCCTGATTAGGTACGGAAAGAAGAACCACAAACTTTAACAACTACTATAAAAAAAATTCGTCAACACTGAATAATTATTTTTTACTTACTACAAATTATTGTAGGAAAAATTTAATTAACCAAATATCTTCAAAAGATAGGCACCGATAAATAAAAAAAAAATAATGTTTTCAATGCCAATAGTAAGTTTTCGGGATGATTGGATAAAACTGTTCACAGTTAGCTACTCTCTCATATATTCACGTTAATCTGTGATTTTAAAAAAAATTGAAAACAATATTCCTATGAAGTAATTTCAGGCACTAGTTTCAACATTTTGTTACACTTAAGGAAAAATCGGCTCCTAGACGTATGTATTCCAATTTTATTTTAATAATTTATACATTTCTCTAACTGATAGATCTAGACCTTCATAAGTAAGTAAACGTGAAAGATAAAGTGATAAAAATAATATTTTATATAAAAGTTAATGTTATGAAAATATTGTTCTCATCCAAATACAAAATTCCATTCAGTTTCAGTATGTTATTGCACCTCATTGGTACTATTTAAATTTGTATTAGTTGCTACAATAGGTTTTGTTAAAATAATGTCTACAATTTAGTGTGGTGGGAGCCACGTTAATACCTCGTCTGTAGATAACAATAATTTCAATTCAAATTCGTTAATACTTTACCATTATTAACGAGCAAAAGAACGAGTTACAACATGTTTTTTATAAGATTACTTAATTTTGTTAGGATTAATTTAGTGTACACTAAAATAATACCCGGACTAGATGTGTCCATTTCTAGTTTCTCTTTAATACCGTATGACATACCCATTAAAATATATAATCTTAATTCATAGACAATGCATTTGTTACATAAAACGTAACAACGTTACGTTTTCGAACCTATAAAAAGAAAGGTAAATTCCCAGTGTATACATTTATTTGACAAACAAAAATAGAGCTGTCGGAATGTTTCGTGCACATTATGAATTTCTATATTTTGCACTCATCTACATCTGTCATTTTTGGTGAGATAAAAGAAAGTGCTAAATATAAGAGCTTTGTAGCGGTTATTCTAAGCTATTTGGATATTGTCTGAAATTATTTATTTCTAGCATAGTATTCGTTTTTTTCTTTATTTTTTGGGTGAGAATATTTAAAAATAAAATATTTAAATAAACCCTTGCACCAAATTGATCAGTCAAGGGTTATTTTTATGAAAATATTGCGCACATTAAAAAGGTCGTTAACCTTTCGAAAATTCACTGTTTTCGTCTTCTGAACATTTTTTGACTTTGTTTTAATAGCTTTGAAAGTTTAAATTTTGTCTCTTTCTATATACAGGGTGTCCCTGAAAAGGATGGACAACGCTTGACCACAGGTTTGAAAACAAGACTATTTAGCCTAACAAAAGTTCACGTCTACTGAGATATAGCCTTCTAAATATAGAACAGATAACCTAGTTTTTTTCAAATAATTTGAAAACTGTTTTTCTTAGAAACTTCAAATTTGGTACACATATTTTTTATATAAGGGCAATGAAAATATAGAATTTGGTGAGAATACATATACAGGATGTTCTCTTTCTAGTGCCTGTGCGCCACTGGCTATCCCGTAACTTTTTTGTATGTACGCCAATGACGACAGAATTTATATTTTTAAAAATAAGCACTATTTTAGAAGATTTTTTGCCTCTTACAAAATTTTGATATCGTTTATGGATTTCGAGTAAAATTGGCATTTTTTACACATTAAATAATATAAAATCAGTTTAAGATAAATAGAACATTCTAGTACGAGGTGCCATATAACAGAGAAACAAATTCATAACAATAATTAAAAGGTTCTGTGTCAAGCTAGCTGTGATTTAATTTTAGCTTACTTTGTTTTTTATTGCAATTTATACTTTTGCTGAACAAACTGATATGTTAGTAGTTTTGGGTTAGTGTGAAGGAAATTGTTGTGCTACAGTTCGAACATATGCTAAAAGATTTCCTAATCGAAGAACTCCAAATCACAAAACATTTGCTAATGTGGAGAGACGCCTTAGGGAAACAGGACGTTTTTTATTTGTAATATTAAATCGTGGATAATGTACGGCAGGAATTATTCAGCTGGAGGATCAAATTTTGGAAAGGGTCGAAGAAATTCCTCAAGTAAATAAAAGACATTTAGCAGCTTTCAAAAAGTTCCTTTAATAGAGTATTAAAATACCAGTTATTACAGGTTACAGGTATTACAGGGTACAGGTAGGTATTACAGGTTATTAAAGGTCTAACAGGTGGATAGGTAGAGGAAATAATGCCCCTTTAAAATGGTCACCTCGATCCCCGGACCTAAACCAATGTAATTATTTCATTTGGGGAGCGTTGAGGACCACAGTTTAAAATAACTTTTCAGTAAATACAGAAAACGAATATGGGAAAGAATACAACATGAAATTAGTGTTATGAGAGGTAATGCACAATTATTGGATAATTTCTAATTTTCGCAGAACTAATGTTTGCATTTAAGAACAAGAAAGTAACTTTGAGCATTTACTGTAATATTATTATAATGTGATTACAAATATCAGTTTATTTAAAATGTTAATGTTGACTTTCTTACATTATTAGTTGATATTGTTTATTTAAAATATTAGTGTTGATTTTTATTTTATTGATTGATAATACTAATACCAAAAATGGGTAGTTATTTTTTTAATGTGACGTTTTGTATTATTCCCTGCTTTGAGGCTGCAGTTATAAATTATTTTTTATAAATCGGAATTTTTGCCTATATTTAATGAATTTTACTAGAAGTCCATAAACGATATCGAAATTTTGTAAGAGCAAAAAAATCTTCTAAAATAGTGCTTATTTTTAAAAATATAAATTCTATCGTCATTGGCATACGCACAAAAAAGTTACGGGATATCCAGTGGCGCACAGGCACTAGAAATAGAACATCCTGTATATGTATTCTCTCCAAATGCTATATTTACATTGTCCTTATATAAAAAATAAGTGTACCAAATTTGAAGTTTCTAAGAAAAATTGTTTTCAAATTATTTGAAAAAAATAGGTTATCTATTCTATATTTAGAAGGCTATATCTCAGTAGGCGTGCACTTTTGTATATAGGTAAGGTAGGCTAAATAGTCTTATTTTCATCCAAAGAACCTGTGGTCAAGCGTTGT
This sequence comes from Anoplophora glabripennis, assembly GCF_000390285.2. Lineage (NCBI taxonomy): Eukaryota > Metazoa > Arthropoda > Insecta > Coleoptera > Cerambycidae > Anoplophora > Anoplophora glabripennis. The sequence continues at coordinate 48,541 of NW_019416759.1, read as the reverse complement.
CCACCCTTTTCAGGGACACCCTGCATACAGGGTGTCTCATAATTAGCTGCCAACCCTGAACAGGCCGATTCTATGATCAAAACTAAGTAAAAAAGTTCATATGAACATGGGTCCGGAAATGCTTCCTAAGGGCACAGGGACCCATTGAAGAGGGAGGAATGGAAATAATTTTTTTACAATATCTCTCAATCGCGTTGTGATAAATGAATGAAATTTGGTATACACAGCTAAATTTTGATGAGCAATTTGATGGACTAATCCATTTATTTCCACAAGGTCCATTGGGGTGGGTACGGGGGGGCCCTTGGTACTTTGCGTGTGTAACTTTTTCAGCTTTGACTTTTTAACAAATTGGACAGCAAATTCCGTTTTGCCGAACTGTTTTACGTTAAAAAGGTACTCTTGTTTCAAATCGTTATTTTTAACGGTTTGCTGTTGACGATTTTATTAATTTTAAGGATCAAAAGTTGTACTTTTTTGGGTATGTTTTTTTCAAATAACAATTTCAATTTTTATTTTATGAAAATGACTTTTAAAGAAAGAAACTGCTGGCATTTTTTCACAAATTAAAAAAAAATGTTTTTCTACGACCTTCTGGAGCCGAGATAATTTTTTTATTTAAAAAAAATTTAGAGGACGCAGTTAACATTTTACAGCGATGCGCTTGATGGAGGTTATATTGAATACTTATATATTAAAAAAAAATAGCAGGATATGTTTACTTGATTTTTAGTATTAGTAATTGAGTAATAAACTGAAGCGTACAAGCGCTGAGTGCGTCAGCTGGAGCGGNACTTATATAAAAAAAAAAATAGCAGGATATGTTTACTTGATTTTTAGTATTAGTAATTGAGTAATAAACTGAAGCGTACAAGCGCTGAGTGCGTCAGCTGGAGCGGACGGAGAAGTAGGGGGAAGCGGCGCACGCTCGTTCGGAAAACTGATGACGTGCAGTCATGATTTGATACCTCGGCTTCTGGACCACGTACAAAAATTCTTTTATACTTAATCTGGGGTAGCTAAACACGAATAATACAGTCATTTTCGCCTTTGAAGCAAAATAGTCCCGTAAATGTTTAGTTTTTATTTAATTTACATTTTTTTGCATTTATCGTCATTTTAATAATTAATAATATTACAGTATTTTTCGTGTAATACCTTAATTTTTTTGCTTCACTAATCACACTGACGTTGTACTTGTTGCTGGCTTTTTAACAATTACTTCATCATTTCAATAATTAATTAATTTTGGTGTAAAATAAGTTTAAAGAATTTAATTTATTTACAAAAATATTTAATAATTATACAACTATGTATAAAATATCTATAAAATTATTNGTCTTCATTGAGTTCCTGCACAAGTTGAATTTTGTAGGGATGATATTTTTCCTTCCACAGGAACAAACAAACAAGTATCTTATATAGATAAAATTATTTATCGAATGAAATTCTTCTTTTCTTTATCGGATTGTCTTTTGATTCATTTTCTTGTTCGTCGTCTATATTTTCTATATAGTCATATTTTTTTCTCCGGGTAATAATTTCTGCAAATTTAATGTTAATCCGTGACAGAATGCTTGGACTATTAGAATCTGTAGCCAGCAAGGATCCAAGTTCTCAGAATAATTTGATACACATCTATCACCATTCAACAAAATAATCGTGGTTTCTTTTAATTTTCTTTTAACGGTATTATCTTCCTTTTTCAAATTCTGGTTTTTAATGTAATTTTTGTGTTCATTTATTCTAATATTCACAGGTCGAGAAGTCTCTCCAACATAATGTTTATTGCATTCACAAGGAGTGCTATAAATACAATTTTTTTAATTTTGAAAAACATTATTTGGGCGTGACTTTGATAATAAACTTCGTAAATTATTAGTTGTCTGAAAAACTGTTCTAATGTAATTCCTTTTTGTTGTCTAATAAAACTTGTCTTATTTTCAATATCTCTAAAGACTGTTATAACAAAATTCTTAGGGTATTGATTATTTATTAGTACATTCCTTATGAGTTTTAACTCATTATTAAACATTTCTTTTTTTGAGGAAACTAATTTGGTTCTATCATACAAATATTTAACTACACCATCAGTATGATGATTTGAATTAAAATTTATGTATATGTTACTGTGAGTTGGTTTTCTATAAACACTTGTTTCTAAATAATTGCCATTATTTTAAATTAAAATATCTAAAAAGGTTAATGAATTATTGCTTTCTATTTCTAAAGTAAATTTAATTGTTGGTTCCTTGTTATTAATATTATCTAGAAATATATTTAATTCTTCAATGATAAAAGGCCAGATTGCAAAAATATCGTATACATATCTCCACCAAACAGAGGGCTTTTTATTTAAATTGTTAACATAGTTTTCTTTAAAGAAATCCATAAATATATTACTTAAAATTGGTGATAATGAAGACTCCATTGCCATCCCGAACTCTTGTTGATAAAATTTATTATTTAATAGAAAATATGTAGTTTTTATACATAAACTTAATAATTCCATTATACATCCTATACTTATGTTCGTTCTACTTGCCAAATTGCTATTATTTTCTAATTTATTTTTGAAAATAATCAATGTTTTATTTACTGGTACATTAGTGAATAACTAATCACATCAAAGCTTACGTATTATTAAATGACTATTAAAATTATTTAAAGAAAGTTCTTCCAAAATACTATTTTTAATGAGTAAGAATGTCCAAATAAAGGTTTAATAATTTCCAATAAATATTTTGTCAATTTTTCAATATTAAGGCGAATTAATGGAACTAACTATTGGTCTAAAGGAATATNTGACTATTAAAATTATTTAAAGAAAGTTCTTCCAAAATACTATTTTTAATGAGTAAGAATGTCCAAATAAAGGTTTAATAATTTCCAATAAATATTTTGTCAATTTTTCAATATTAAGGCGAATTAATGGAACTAACTATTGGTCTAAAGGAATATCAAGTTTATGAATTTTTTTTGTAAATTATAAAAGTGTCGTGGTTTACTACAATGTGGATTTAAAATGTTTCTCTCATTATATGTCTTTATTTAATTTTGTATAATTTCCTACATTAATTAAATTAGATATATTTGGACCGTAAGTTGTTTTGTTTAAAATAAGCATTATCTTTATCAACTGGCAAAATTTTAATATTATTTTCCATTTTTAATGAATATATAGATTTCTTTTCTTTTAATGAAAAATTATTTCTAATTATATATTTTTTCTCGAGTTCAATTTTTGATCTAATTCTGTATTCATTTGTTATGTTTAATGGCAATTTTTGTGTGGTCTATTTATTGGTGTTATTATGTCAAATTTAGGAACATTTTTTTGTGTTAGAGTATAATTTAATCCTTTGCTAAGAACTAATTTTTCAGACGCTCCAAGTTGTTTATAGCACATAATACCGCGCTTCGCGCCACAGTGCTAACTCAAGACACCCATTGAATTAAATACATCCTCGTCTTGCACCAGACTGTCATATTCAAGTTTCGAGCGGATTACAAATTTTTATTAAACTTTCTAACAGAAATCACGAAACCGACTTGAATCACTCTATGCAGGGCGAATCCCTGCCAAAGTAGGAACACATGTTCGAGGAGATCCAAACTTTTTTCCACGAGAAGCAGAACGTGCGACGCCGAAAAATAATATTTTCGAATTGTAGTATAACAACCCCAGGTTCGATAAAAAATAAACGTAAACGTAGTTGTGGCCAGAGATATGTGATCGTCATAAGGAATACCTACGTTGTATACATATATTTTTTTAATTGACCGGAAAGCGCTGGCTTTTTTTGAGGGGATGTTTGGTTTAATTTTATAAAACAAAAGCAGAGTAAATACACCTAACTTTATTATTTACATACAACAGTCTTCAAATCAAACATGTGACAAATAGAAAGAACAACAAAAACATTAACAACCATTTAACATAAAATGCCAGGCTCACCTAGAGCTCCTGCGGGGAAAGAGCATGGCAGAGAAACCCACGATCGTTGCTCTTACCACCCAAATACAAATACAAAACAACCGCCAACCAAAGGTACAAATTAAGATCCTTTGCTAATGATAAATAAGACCTGTGTCATTTAATGTGTTACTAAATGTCATCTTTTACCTCATATTAGTCATACACACTTCCAAGTAAAACTGAAGAGGTTTGGTGTTAGTTAGCCGGCAGAGCCGGAAGGTACTGGAGTCCCATACGGGAGGCAATCCAGCTATAGATGAGATTTCGGAAGATCCTTCATAACACTGGAGTCCCATACGGGAGGCAATCGAGCTTAATCCAGATTCGTTCCGCACGGGCGAAAATGTTGGTTAAACTCAACAAGGCTCGTATAGACATAAAGTGAGCACAAGAAATCAAAGAACAACCTAATCATGATAAAACAAGTTAAATGTGAAACAAAGAAGTCGTTAATGCAATATCTGGGCAGTCACGACAATATACATATTTTAACATGTAATAAATAATGAGCAATCTTTAATAATAATTGTAACAATTTTATATTAGAAAAATATACGCCCCTGAGCGTAAGACAATGAAGGCCAAACATATACAGAATTATTATTATGAAACATCTATGTTTTTTGTATAACGTAATCATGACAAAAACAAGTTAGATGTGAAACAAAGAAGTCGTTATTTAAAGTCGGGGCGCTCACACAGTATATATATTTTAACATGAAATAAATAATGAGCAATCGTTAATAATAATTATAACAATTTTACCTTAGAAAAATATATGCCCTTGAGCATAAAGCAATGGAAGCTAAACATACAAAGAATTATTATCATGAAACATCTATAACCATCACAATCATAAGATTACATAGAACAATTAACAACAAAGTACTTAAAGAATATTACCTGCTAACTAATACCGGTTAAACACTTAATTTTTCACTACTTCTATATTTTTCACACTACACTGATCGTTTTACTTTTCACTCCGTGCTGTTCTCACTTCAACTGCCTATCTTCGACTATTTAGGCTTCCTTCCAGAATTCCCTACCTAAGCGTTTGTTTTTTTGTGCTCCCTTCCACCGACCGTTAATATTACCTTTTCATTATTATACAACACTCATGTAACAGCTGACGTCGAAGTTGATAAGATAAGTACGGTTTTGCACAGAATATATCTCCAAAGTTCTCTACGAAGTTCACAGTCGCCCCCAAACACGGAAGACGCAGCAGACGATACCATTGAAGGGCGATGCTGTCGGCAGAGTAGTTGCCGATAACGTGCTGCAAAGTTAAAAAAATCAGTTTCGGATTTGGAAAAATAAAAACTTCTCCGAAAAGTACGAAATTAGAACTGGGAAACCACGACACAAAAACACACTACCATGTCAGACTGCAAGGTGACCACCAGTTCCAGGCGACTACAATCTAAAAATGGGCAAAATCCAAAGAGGATCAAACCTAAGGCGAATATCGTTACAGGACATCTGCGGACACATCAAGGAATGAGATCGAACGTCGACTCTGGTAGCTTGCAGTTCAGTAACTAGCATCGGAATCTGTAAAAAATGAGAACTGGTATGATTTTTTAATGTACCTTGGACAAACAATGTGTCTTCCACTATTTGCTACTGTTTCACGGCAAATTCAGATTATTTAAGTTCACCTCATAAACTTAGTTACGGAAATATTCTAATTACGTTGCTGCCCACCTCGTAGATTTAGATAGACATTCATTATTATCAGATATGGATTGGTTGATGTGAATTTGTAACGTTGGACGCGTGTTCACAGTATTTAAACTACAAGGATTATTTTAAATTAAAATCAGTGTATACGAATTGTACGTTAACAATGTTCAAAATCTAATTGAATGAATAATACGGGCATGACCAGAAGTAACTAGATTTTTGTTAGAATTTGTCTCTCAGTTTAATTGTTTTCATTCTTACTATAGTTTCAAATATGTTTCTTTATTTTCTACTATTGATCTGACAATTAACATCTTGCATTTACTTTGAATACTGGATTTACTACTATCATTTTGTTATTGATAAATATGCATAGTTAATATGGGTAATCCAGAATTTGTATTTATTTATAACTATTAGTGTTATTACACAAAGTGTTTATACACATCAAAATCAGGAAATTATTCCACTAAGTACATCATATTAATATAAAATAATTATTGAAAACATGTAAATGCGGGTATCCACTTGTGGCAATGCTCTGTAACGTAACAATGAACATGTTACGGCCTGTTGCAAAATGTGACACGGTTCGCTGCGAAAGTATGTGTGGTTTTGGTCGTATCATTCATTCCGTAACGTAACAAAATAAGGTTTACGAGACGACACAGGAACATAAACACGCAGTATGAACCTGACTGCAATAATGGATTCGTCACTGCAACTGCAGTTAGCAGCAGCGACATATATTTTATTCATCATACAATTTTGAAGAATAAGAAACGGAAATCTTCGGAATTTTTTTCTTTACTCCACTTCATGGCACAAACACAGAAAAACACACTCTTCCTAGTCACTGCAGAAAACAGACTGACCCTAGACCATACAAAAAACTGACGAAACAAAAAATAAGACAAAATCACATGTGCAACAGGCAACGTTACGACCATAAGGGTAACCCCGTTTCAACATATGGCAGAAAGTACTGTTGCATCCCTTTGATGCGACGACTAAAAACCGACAACTGATGGTTCGTCCCGGATTAGTTACGCGTGTCAAATTTGTTACACGTACCATGATGCAACAATTTTCCATCTCCACTAGCTGTAACGTAACATGTTCGGTGTTACGTTACGGGGCATTTGACACAAATGGATACCCGCCTTAAGAGTATATAAGAGAACATAATAGTATACAGACAAAAGTAAAATATTAAAGTAACAATATTATATAGGGACCGTACAATAATATAAATAAATGGTTTAGAATGAGATAAAATTATATAAATTAAAATACAAAAGTAATATAAAAGTAAGGCAATTAAAAAAGGACAAAAAATTAAATATAGTTAAAATTACTTGTTAAAAACTGTTCAATGTTATAAAAGGCATTTTGTAAAAGATATTTTGTCATTTTGTAATTCAGATTCACATTCAATGGGATAACATTAAAAAGATGTACACCAATGTAACCAGTTCTAGTTTTACTCAATCTCAAAAAATTTACGGAAAGGATATCCTTAGATCTAACATTATGAGTGTGAACTTCACTTCTAGTCTAAAAAATATTTAAGTTACGTTTATGTATAGCAAACATTGCAGTATGTACATTGATTGAACTGTTAGAATATTTAATTTATTAAATTTATTTTTGCAGTCATCTCTATAACTAAGACCTGAGATAATCCTAAGTGCTTTTCTGTGCTGCGTGAGCACATCCATAGTAGAAGTAGCATGATCCCACACAGTAAGTGCATACGAATGAATACAACCATAATATGCTGCCACTAGAATGTTCACTGAGATCCTTCTTGCAAGGCTATGAAGTAAGTACATGTTCTTCGACATTTTTTTGCAAATATAATTAGTATGATGTTCCCAAATCAATCTAGAAGCCAGATAAATTTCCAAGAATTTAACAGCCTCGGCGTTAGCCTCGCACTCAATCTCTCGCAATGAAAATATCATGGTCTCGGACTTAGATATATTTAAGCAAAGGTTATTAACGGTAAACTATTCATTAACAGTTAACTGAGTCTAAGGGATTGTATTAATTAAATCTAAGAGTAGGTACCTATTTTACTTCTTACTGACAGACATGTGTCTTCAGCAAACAAAATTCCCAGAACATTATTTTCCAACAAGTCATTAATATAGGCTAAAAATAGTTTGGGCCCCAGTAATGATCCCTGGGGTACTCTGTGTTTAATAGTTTTCAGATCGGATTTTACATTACTGTAATTCATTAATTGCTGTCTATCTGTCAAGTAAGAACTCAACATCTGTATACTGTTCTCGGTAAACCCTTAAAATTGTAGCTTTCTAACAAGAATATTATGAGATACACAATTAAATGCTTTTGTCAAGTCTAAGAACTGGTGTAGCTATATATTCACCATTTTCAAAACCTTTATTAATGTACGAGAAATACTCGACTTGGTACTAAGGTTAATTAAGTTGGTAATTGGGATTAGTATTAAATTAATGATACTTTTCACTATTTGTGTATTTAGGTTATAAATATCTTCACATTTTTTATTTTTTAAAGTCATAATGACATTGGCTACTTCCCAGGGTGTTACCTCCATAAATTGAAATTTATTTTCTCCATCACTACTATGTAGGTAATCTGTGAATTGCAGATTACAAGTACGTAAATTAATGAAATATATCGACAAAGAAGTTGTTAAATTCTTCGGCTGTAACAGTAGAAAAAGTAGGGCTAGGTTCAATTTTAAAACCATTTATAATGTTCCACATTGCTTTTTGCGGATTATCATGATTCCTCACAAAATTATTATTAAACTTTACCTTAGATTCTGATATTTTCTTGCGTTATAGATAACGGTAGTTACTATACAGTGTAGGAAAGTACTGATGGTCTATCAGAAGTTACGTGAGAGCGATAAAGTAAGCCATAGAAATCCATGTGATAGACAAGGATGGCTAGAATGAAGGCGTCTAATAGTCAACGCCCATTTCGCCCTTCCACAAATAAGAAGTGGATCTTATTTGTGGAAGGGTGAAACGGGCGGTGACTATGAGAGGCCTTCATTATAGCCATCCTTCTCTATCGCATGGATTTCTATGGCTTACTTTATCGCTCTCACGTAACTTCAGATAGATCAACGGTACTTTCCTACCCTGTAGATGGTCCTATTTACTTTAGTGGGATTGTTTTTATAAAAATCATGAAGAAAATTTGCGCATTTGCTTCAGATTGTCATCAAACCAAGATAAACGAGTGTTTTAGAAGCTGTCTATTACTTTACTTTTTACAGTAAAATATTCATCAACTGCATTAACAAAACAGCTATTTTTTCTAGAGGTCTTTAAATCTATGAAATGGGCCAAATGAATGAAACATGTTAATTAGTAGTAGCATATTCATCATTTTTTTCATAAAAATGAACGTTAAAATCACCGGTAACAAAAACAAATTTATTATTTCTTATTGGTAAATTTTAAGCCGCATTAAGTCTATCCAGCAATGTATCAAAGTTCCCATCTACAGATCTGTAAACTGTCATAAGTCTAATATTTTGATATCCAGCAGCCACCATTTCACAATGAAATTCTATCGATAGATCATTTACATCATCAAGACATAATTATTCATCATTTTTAAAGCATATATCGCTACCCCATAATGTATATGATCGCACCTGCAAAATCTAGAAATAAGATTATATGGAAGGCTCAGAAGCCAATCAGTGTAAGTCACTTCTCTGGAAATTGAGTTACCTATTGAAGGTTTCTTCTTAAAGCTTGAAATATATGTATGAAATGTATGAATGTATGAAATGTTACCTATATTTCAATAAAAATAATTTATTAATATCTTTACGGGAATCTCCTTATTTTATTACAAGTTTTACAAATAGCCAATGTTCTCATTTTCTATATTCACTGGCTTACACTAATTGGTTTTTGAGCCCTCCATATGTAATTACAAATACATAAAAAATCAATTTCGTCATATTTACACCAATGTTGGTTAATAAATAGAAAACCAAAATTATAGTTTTGTAGAAAAAATTCAGATTCACTTATCTTGTTTTTCAGAGTTTGTATATTAATGTAAAGCATATTCAATTTAAAGCGTTTAATACTTGAACAGTTTTCAAATACTTTTGTGGTATATTCAGATATCAGTATTAGGTAATGATATGCGAAGGTTTCAGTAACTTTAACCATAAACTTTTTTCACGCGAAATGGCTAAATCTGTTACTTTGTTGATAAAATTAAATAATACATTTAACAGCAATGATGGTTTATTAATGTGCATGAAATGAAAGTAGTTAAAACACAAGAAATTATAACTAAAAATGGAACATGAAAAAGTAATAACTATCAAAATGATAATAAATTCTTTAGAAAGTGCTTTGTCCAAAATGATTGCATCGGGTTTGTAAGCAAACTAGACTTCTCCTAATTACGAAACTGGTGGCCGACCGTCACTGAAGTGGAGTTCATTCTTGAAATGCCAGGACTATTCTTTCTCTTACATTTTCGAAGGTATCGACTGGCAATTTTTGTTTAACTGCACCGTATAAAATAATCCATTGGATTTAAATCAGCCTACTTATATTTCCTTAACTAAAACCAATAACTATTAACAAGTTTATGAGAGAACCTAAATAAACTGAATATGCCATAAAGCGGAAGCAAATACGAGAAAACACCAAGAGACAATTATTGTCCAGGATAAACTTTAATAATAATACTACAATGTACGTTTATAATACTGCTATCAACGCTTTGAGAAATGTTAATTCAGTGTATGTCGACTGCCTCTCGATAAGGTTGATTAAGAGTATAGCACCACATGTGTTGATAATTACAGACCTATAACTGTTCAAACTGTAATATGCAAAATTATTGAAAAATGTATTTATAAAAAAATTGTCTCATTTGTAGCGAAGTATAATGTAATAACATAACATCAACATGGTTTTTTACAGGGAAGATCGACACAAGTGGATCTATCGCTCTCTTTAATTTTATTCATAGCTCATTAGATGCAAGAAAGTATGTAGTGTATGATTCGGTTTCGATCTATCTAAAGTCTTTTTACCTAAAATTTGTGTTAATTTTATTACATATATCTATTAATATCCATAAACTCTAATAAAAATGAAGAGGGGAAGTGAATATATAAACAATTTAGATCTATCTTAATATTCACTTGGCTCCAAAATAAAAACTGTGTAGGTACAATTTATATGATCTTATTGTATCTGCTTTTGTCTTTAGTCAAATTTCAAATAACTTACCAAAGTACTTTATAATACACTGCAACATAATTATTTTTGTACGTACCAATTAGTTATCATATTTATCCTTTTACAGTTGATGTTCCGAATTAAAAAAATCCTAAGTTTTTACAAGTAAACTATACAGTAGTTTTTAGTCTTGAAAGAATTTTTTTCGGTGTTCGGAGTTAAATGGAGGAATAAAAGGAAAGGAAGACGAGGAAAAGTTATTCGCACAGAACTTTTGACATAACATTTAATTTTAAGAAAAATTGTCGTTTACAAAAATATTAAAATCACATTTCGATAGATACTTATAATTTTCAATTGCTTTTCTAACAATCACATCAATTTGTAATACAACAATAACAATAAATTAGTCCTTTTGAAGTGAATACAATCAATTAAACTAGAAATTTAACATATTTAACATAGTCTTTTTCTTGATGATAAATTTAATAGCTCTGCTTGAAGATTGCATTCAAAGTTTGAGTCTTTAAAATGTGTACTACAAATATGTCCAGTATTGTCCAGTTATATGATTAAACAAATCGCGTCTTTTGCACCGTTCCACAGCCTTTTATCCTTAGGCAACACATTAAATAAAGTTTTTTAAATTGTCTTATTTAGCACTATAATAATTATTATTGCAAATTACAACACTACACCTCACTCCTGGCATTTTTACGTGGTAAATTAATAGTTTATATTAAACACTACATCATCAACTTATTAAAAACTATTATCAATAACTAACTAATTACTGCAAAATACCCAAACAACTAGGAAAGATTTACTTAAATACTTGGAAAAATGCAAAATTACTACTTAAGTCGCATGTAAACAAACATGAATTCTAATGGTTAGACATCTTGTGACGTAGTATGAGATAAGCCACGCCCATAATTTCTGTCTATTACTCGACCGTCTTTTTTACGGACCGTGACTTCATTATATACATTTTTTTATTTATTTTGACCAGAGGAACACGTTTCCAAAGTTTATCGACTTAATTCTGAAACACCCAGTACAAAGCTCTTTATAAGTCAATTTATTTATTGCATATCACTTGTTTTTCCAATAAATTCAAATTTTTAATAATTCAGTTCTATAGCTCCATCCACACAGGCATTGTCTAATCCTGTAGTGAAGATATCAAGTGATAAAATAAGTCCTAGAAACTTCCCAAATCTATAGGTAGGTACTCGTAGAAGGTCTTCACAAGCTCCAAAAGAAGCTTCCATATTTCGGGTACTCGCAGGAAATCTCATAAATAGTGCTAGGCAAGACAAAGAGATAGTGATACAGATACAGGAAGGCGTTCGAAAACCTCAGAGTTCCAGAACCGTAGGCAATACATGGGGATCTTGGTCAAAACGTTAGTTCTCCCCATACTAGAGGTAATCCACTAAAGGAAAATAAAAATGGTGAACGACAACACGACCATTAAAGGTCACCTTAGGCGGAAACCACTTACCCTATTCACTGTCTAATAAAGCAGCAAAGAAGATTCAAGTGGAGGATCCCAAGTAGGTTGAAATAAGCAAGATGAAGCCTCAGGTCCAGCTGCGTTTACAGTTAATCTTCCCATGTCAAGGGAAGAAAATAAGGTCAATAATACTGTGTCTGTTAATATATATGTCAATATTTTATAGACAAGGACTTGGATGGGTCAGCCACGAAGTGCGTTTTTACTACACATGCATGCACTTTAGTCCTGTGGTACTTAATATATAATTTTACACTGGTATCTATTTGGATCAATGTTAATTACACTATATATTACTTGTTACAATCTCCTTTAAACAATGTTAAAGTGCATTATCTTATTCTTTAAAATAATTTATCGAAGTATAGAAAATATTCGTGTTAATAAACTCACTATCATGTTGTTATTAATTATTTTTAAACTGCTACCACTTTTTTCATAAACTAAAGATTTCACTTCATTAGTTATCGTGCAGTATATAAATAATATTTTGACATAATTTTATACTGTGACAATTTTACAAGAAACTATTCTTTAAATTTTAGTAGTGCGAAATAAATAGGTGTGGATCTGCTACTCCATGATATATTATTTTAAGGAAAAGTACCCTGTGACGACACAGGCAAATATGAAAGGTAAAAGTTATTCGTTGAGGGATAATAAATTATTTTGTCTTTTATAAACTCTTCAAATAGTAGAAATTTGTAGGCTTAGTACTATTTGGATTATTTTAGAAACACAATTTTAAAATAAATATCTAACTACTACTATTTGTACAAAGATATTGTGATAAATCTGAGAAGAAGTGCTGACAATTGAAATGTTCAATTAGTTGGGTGCTACACCTAGGCCAAGAATGTATTTCTACATAACTGGACACCATTTTTTAATCAATACGTGAATAGGAGTCAGTTGCTTTTCTCTAATTTTTATGGGTTAAACGTAGCTGAATTAACTATTCGTAGAAGTGAATAAAGATATACAGAATGGATCACTGTGAACAGGAAAACAGGGCGAAGAATCCCAAGGAGACTTCTAACATCATTTCCACACTCACATTTGCGTAAGTAATTTTTTAAAAATAATTTTTTGACAATTTGTGAGTAATTAAGTAATGAGTAACTAAAAAAAAATGCAGATAATATTTTATTCTCTTCTAACATAAGAGGAACTATAGTAGACATTAATATTTTTATTGAAATTGCACATATACAGAGTGTTCATTGCAGACCATGACATTTTTATAGCAACACACAATCAAATATGTTAAAAGACTAAAAAAAAGGATTATACTTTTACATCTACAACGCAATAACTCTATTGTGAATATTTTGTAGATGGAATATTTAAAAATTTTTCTATTATCGTCTCTAAAATTTGACTTACGTTGTATCAAAGTAAATCTTAGATTTTTCAGTATTAATAACCGTCGCGAAATTAAAATTGTCAAACTAAATAACCAGTAATAATTTTATTAAATTAAACTACTATAGAATGTGACTTTAATGTGGAGATAATATACAGGTTGTTTCTAAAGTGAGTGCAAAAAATATAAGAGGAGATAGAATATAGAAAAAGTAATAATAATAACACAATTATGTCCTATGGGCAATGAGACTACTATTTTTTATTTTAATCTATATCTTTTCCAAGCAATAATATGTTGCATTGAAAATTGGTAGAGGAAAATTTTCGATGATGTTGATGAAATATATCACCGTCGTTAAATTTTGGCCATTTGTTTGAGGCCGCTAGTTACTATCTCTGTCAGTGACATTTTAAGACATATTTTTTTTGAGGTTAGCATTTTTATAGTATACAGTGTGTCCAAGATAAAGATGAAACGTCAGATTGCAAAAAATGTTGACGCCATTGGATAGAGAAAAGTGTCACTGTAAATATACAATTTATTTTAAAACTCGTTTTAAAATATAGCCACACAAAAATAAAACGATTTTGCAAAATTTCTAAACGGCGTATTCTTAGGTATAAAAAAACAACTTTTTTCTAATTTGAGCCACCCCGTATATTTGACCGTTTCCTAGATCCTAATGCTATCCCAACCCTATCTTGGACACACTGTATATCGCCATTGACTGTTAACCAGCTTCTATTTCTTAATATACAGCGTATCGGGAAACAAATGGACCGTACTTCAAAGATAGCTTCTTTGAATAAAAATACGTCGATTCAGATTTAAAATCTGAATTGTGCCAAAGTAATTGCCTGGATACAATTTTGCTTTCTTAAAATGCTACAGGCCCTGAAAAAAAAGATGAAATAAAATATTTTTTTGAGGTTCCATTTGCAAAATTATAGGAATTCAACTTGATGTAAATCGATTTATTTTCATACTATTCGGTTTCCAAACACGCTGTATATTATGAAATAAAAATTGGTCGGCTTTGGGACTACCAATTATGTTTTTCTCAAAAAACAGTGCATTTTGAGAGATTTTAACAAGTTTTTTTTTGTGTAAAATGATATTTTATATTGTAATTAATATATGACGAACACTGTGAAAACCCTAACCTCAAAAAAGTTATGTCTAAAAATGTCACTGAGAGACATATAAGCTAGTGACTTCTAGCAAAAACTAATAACAGTAAAGTATTTAGCACTCCCAAAAATTTACTTGTATTGATAAAATTTAATTTTAAAAAATCTCTAAATTTTTTTTCTCTCTTTTTCGGAACACTCTGTACAACTAAGTTTTATTCAAATGGTCAGCACTCGTTCTCAATTGTTTATTTGAAGGTACAAATTAACTCATTATTATAATAGAGTAATTAAAGTTTTATAAAAACATAATTCAATTGTTTGTAGAATGCACTGTTTTCGAGATAAATGAGCAAAAGGTCGTACCATCAAGCTATTTTAAAATAATGATAATAATAATTCCATTGATTGCCTTATTTATGATTGATATAAAGTTCAACTTAGCCTCTTTTTGCATCTTGAAATAAACCCATCACTTTTAACATTCTCTTTCCGGAAAAGTTCTTGGCGTAATATGTGCTAAAATACTAAACTTTTATTTTAAGACACTTCGGTCAAATAGTGTTAATATTTTAAATTATCGATAATAATATTGACCCATGTGAGAATAAATATTGATAGACTGTCAATATTTTTATCAGTAACCATGGGAATTTATTTACGTCGACTCTAGTTTTGAGAATGGCAAAATATTAAAAATAACAAAGATGTAAAAGTCTGTACCTACTCGTATTAAAAACAAATAATACCTACTACCTGTGTATTTGCTTATCATTTGGAACATTTAGAAGAGTACCGGATAAGATAACATCTTGCAGCTTAAACAATTAAAAGATGTATTTTTAAATGGTGCAATCACATCTGGATAACAGTTAGATATTTGTTATTGACAAATAAATATTGTATATGTTCTATTCCTATAAACTTATGTCATGTGACACATGCATACGATATTTACATTAAAGCGTCGTAGTATCTTTGAAAATTTAATACTTGGCAAAAGAAAATATTACTTATTGTTAGACATAAAAACTTAATATTCTGAAAAAATTTACCAATTCTTAACTAGTTTTAGTAAGAATAAGTTTTTAGAATTAGTTAGGTCTATAATAGCTCTTTAAGGAGCAAATTTATTTATCTTAAAATTGTAATGATTTATTACCATCACCTTTTTAGATATACAGGAGAAATATTTAAGAAAGGCTATAAACACTCCGATCTAGAGGAATCTGACTTATATGAGGTAATAAAAAGTTGCAGTTCTAAAAGTTGTGGCAACGAAATCGAAAAACAATGGATGATAGAAAATAAAAAAGATTCACCGCCTTCTATAAATCGACTTCTATGGGCTAGATTTGGTTACAGATATATGTTTTTAGGGCTTATTAACATGACATGGAAAGTATTCACTAGGTATGTTAATAGTCAATATATTTTAATATAAAAAATAATCAAAATGTATATATTTTTTTAATTAGTGTAGTGGAGCCCTATGCCGTTAGTTCCCTGATAGCTTACTTTAAACCTCACTCGCAGATGACGAAATTTGATGCCTACTATTATGCAGCTTTGATGATGCTAGTAAATATATGTCAGTGTTTCTACATCCACAACTACATTATTAACGTCCAACAGCTTGCTATAGAAATTAAAACGGCATTTTCTTCCCTGCTGTATAGAAAAGCTCTGAAACTTACGCCGTCAGCTCTGTCTGAAATCAGTTTGGGAAATGTCGTCACACTTATTACTAAGGACGTTCATACATTTTATCTGTCAATATGGATGATCAATGACACTTGGATAGGAATCATACGTGTCGCCGTTTCTTGTTACTTGCTTTATTCCAAAATTGGAGTTACTACTTTCATTGGCCTTGGAATTTTGTTCAGTATCTTACCTCTACAAAGTAAGTTGATGCTACAGTAACCTGAACAATTGTTGTTAAAAGAAAGTTTTTTTTTTCATAATATAAGTATTTGCGCTGATCATTCAGTCATAAAACATTTGATTAGCAGTATGTGCGAAAAAAATTCTAATTGATATCTTTAATTTGTATACAGAGGTTCCTTGATGATTTTTTACTGCTACACCTAAAGTGGCTATACAAAATTTTACTCAAAAAATATGTAGCATATCCTATTGTTAAAGTTAACCGTTTCAAAAATATTTGCCAATTTGTAAAAAATTTTGATAGTTAGACAAAGGTCTGAATCTCCGTAATTTATATCGAATAATGCTAAGGCCCGGAATGGGATCAAAAGGTATTTCAACTTTTGTAATAATATAAGTCAAATAATAATATTTCATTCTATTTTTAGAAGTTTTTGTTGTTGTTTTGAAGGCGACATAGTTCTTCTTCTTCTTCTTTTCCTAGTGGTTGGTTCTGATAAGTCTCATGGCACCGCGGCCTTATCAGGCCTATTGTACATCTCACTACTCAGTTCTGTTCAGCAAGTAGTTTTGTTCTTACAAAATCCAAAAGCTTCCTTGTTGACACTTCTCTCAGCTTCTTCCAGATAAGCTCTTCCTAGGAGCGTCATTCTACTACATGCAAATCCTGGCTACTCGCCCAGGATATGCAGAGAGGTTTCATCCGCCGAGCCATATCCTTGGCAGCCCGGAATGTCTACAAGTTTTAACTTATGTAGATTATGTTTTCGAAAGTAACAGTGTCCCGTTATAAGTCCCGTCACTCTCCTGAGCCGAATTTTATTCAAGCTCAGCAACTCCTACTACTTAAGTTCCTTAGAATAGCTTTGCCCTGGCCTTGAAGTCCAATATTTCCTGTGTTCTGTCTTAGTCCATTTGCCCAGAGCCCCCTGGGAGATGTACCGCAGAAAGGCTCCGGGCCAATGAACTCTGTTTCGGATCCCTTCCTAGCAAATTCATCCGCTTTCTCGTTCCCATTAATGCCATTGTGTCCTGGCACCCAACACAGTCTAACTGTATTAGCGGTAGCCAGTTCAGTCAGTATTTGTAAACATACCCACACAAGCTTTGAACTTATCTCGTGTGTGCCTAAAGCTTTAATTGCAGCTTGACTGTTGGAGAATATATATATGAATTTGTGATTATAACCTCTACGTATATTCTCCGCTAAACACGCCAATACCGTGAAAATTTCTGTTTGAATTACAGTAGGAAACCTCCCCAGAGTGTAGCTTCCACTCCATCTGGGTTCGAGTCCATATATTCCTGCACCCGTCTCTCTGGTCATTCTGGAGCCGTCCGTAAACCATACTAAGCTCCATCCTTCCAAAGTGTCAAACTATTCCTCCCATTTGATTTGATCCTTTATTCAAGTTTCAAATGGTTTGTGGAAGTGAAACCTTGGAATCAGATACCATCCCAGGAGTTGGTTCCGACATAGATATGTCCATAATACTGGGATAGGGACTATCTCTCCAGTCGTTATTGTTTCTGCGTCGGTATGCTGTTAACAACGCTTCTCTTTCCACCACTATATGCAGCTGTGGTAGATTTAGCACGGCTTCTAGCGCAGCTGTCGGAGTCGATGCCATCACCCCGTTATCGCCAGTCTCTGGATTCTATTTTTTCCTCGCTGTTGTCTGTTGTGTTTTTTTTTTGCCACCATACCACATCCCCATAAACAATCCTAGTTCTTACTATCGATGTATACAACCAGTATGATATAAGGCGACGGCATACACACAATATCTGCTTCGCTTTAATCACCACCTTTTCCATATGTGCATTCCAGGCAAGCTTATTATCCAGTATCACTCCTAGAAAGCCGAAAGCACCTCTCCCTTTAAATAGGTTCAGGGAGTCCAGTCAAATTTCTTCTGGTGAAGGATACTAAGACCATCTTGTTAGGGTTTACTGACAGTGCCTGCCCCTTACACCAGTCATCTATCCATTTCAGAGTCTCCTTCATGAGCTTTGAAACGATGAATTATCCGCTGCACTCAGATTGTGCGACACTTTATGCATTAAAGCAGGCCCGTACTTCATGCGAGAGCAAGCATTAGCTCTGTTGAAATCTCTCTAATATCCAGAGGTGACAGAAATACGCCTTTTTACTATTAAACACCCTGACAATTCAATTTAGGTGCTAGTTTAGATGTCCATGACCCGTTAAAAGTTCTGCGACAGACCCAATACCGTTTCTACTGACTAACCTTCCGATTTGTTCTATGACAAGCCTGGCTTGTCGCAGATCAGATTCACCTAACCATTCTTTCAATGACTTTTCTTTAATCCTGTTATTAAAGAATCCTATTTCGTAACATTGTGGTAACCCGGGTACTGGTTCAAGTCCCATGAATATACTGCTTGAGCCCTGTTGAGCCCTTTCATTGACAGTCACATTACTGTTACCAGGAATCCAAGTCAGGTTCGCACGATTATCCCGCCCCAACAGGGCTAGGGCGTTGACAAAATCCAGGACTACGCGGTAATCCTGCGCGTCAAAAACTCGTGCAAAGCTGCCTGACTATTTGTGCATATTCGATTATGCTGGTTCCTATATCTTTTCTGAAGATTTTCTGGAAGGACGTAACATCCTTCCCCAGAGGATAAAAAAAGACCACAGATATCCGCTCCTGAGCATTACTGATTTTTTGAGATTATATTTATATTTAATTTCAATCCTGAAAAACCTATAACTTTTTCTTCAACTATTTGAAAAATTAATTTTTCTTTCATTTTATACATGTAAAAACAAAGTCGTAACTTGAATTTACTTTGTCTGTTTTAGATAAAATTAAATTTAAATCGAGCAACAAATACAGGATTTTGAAATAACAAATGTTTTCGCAGTTTGAAAATGATGAAATGTAGCCGGGTAAATGCAACACTTTGTATATTATTTTCAAACTGATATTGGTTACAAAAGGTAGATAACCTTATGATCTCACGCCATCCAAAAATTAGGTATTCATATGCCATTTGAGAAAATTATTGAGATTCTCGGTAGTTGTCAAAATTTTTCCGTATTATACCAACAAAAGTATCTACAAATAAATAAAAATCTTTAAAGAATGTTTAACATTTATTGGTCACACCTGTACACATAGTACTTTCTTGTACGATCAAAAAGAGATAACTAGGCAGGATAGCATATAAGAAATAAATTGGACTATATGATATGGGATTTTTTAGTATATATTGGAAAAAAGATTAGTGAGTTGAGGTTAAGAGTGGGTAAAAAAACTGATCAACGTCTACAAGTGACGCAGGAGACTCTATCAACAATCAGAATAATAAAGATGTATACGTGGGAAAGGTTCTTTAATGATAAGGTGACAGAAGCAAGAATGTAAGTACTAGTAAGTAGGTATATTTTACAGCCACAGACAAAAAGAAAGTTCGGTACCAGAGACATAAATGCATACATTTTGTGTATTTTTTACGCTGAATCTGAAATATCCCCAAAATAGGGTGAAGTAGTGAGGATGAGGTAAAGCTTTATAATGAAAAGCAACAATTTGTAAATACTTCGAGAATTTTAAAATAATATTTCGAGCATTAGAAAAAAATATATCCAAATTAAATCCGCATCCACCACTCCTAACACCAAATAACGAATGTTAGTGTGAATGTGTGTGAAATGTGAAAAACTATAGCCTTGTATTTTATACTACCAAATATTAGTTACTTCAAATTTAGATATCATAGGGTCCTTGATTGTTAGGGATGTTGTTGGTGTTTCTGACCATTTTCTGGTTTCATGTGTTGTTACTTCTATAAAACTTAAAACTCGCAAAAATTGTTAACATTTCGTGACTTTAGAAATTTCGAGGAACATTTATTTTACAATGATTTATATTTTATCAATTTACTTTGCAAAATGTGGATGACATGATTAATTTCTTTAATTTGAATTTACTGCAGCTATTTAATACTCATGCCCCTTCACGCACAGTTAAAATTACAAAAAAACGTGCCCCGTAGCTCACAGATACCCTAAAAGAAATGATGAAGATACGTGATAAAGCGTTTCTGAAATATAAAAGTACTCGCTCGAATACAGATTGGGTACTGTAAAGATACTATACTATAAAGTAAGTACTATAAAGATTTGAGAAATTATATCACTACTGCAGTGCGTAATGAAAAAAAGCATTTCTTAATGATACATTAAAAAATAAAAACAGCAAATCCTTCGCTAAGATTCTTAGATATAACAGGATTTGCCGGAAAACTTGAAAGATGCAAATGCTATAAATATCTATTTTAATGATATTTCACCACCAATGCCTACTGTAGAACAAACTTCGTTACTTAATAAATATAAAGTCTACCTTTAACAACGGTTGCACTTTTTCCTTCACTTCAGTTTCCTCGCAAGATGTCTCAAAATACATAAACTCGATTAAAAGTCACTCCATCGGTTCTGATATGATATCATTTGCTATGATAAAGTTGATTAGTGATTTTTTATTAGAACATATTACGCATATAATTAACACATCTATACATACGTCTACATTTCCTAGTGCTTGGAAGTCTGCTAACATCATTCCATTACCAAAAAATAGTAATCCGACTGAATTAGATCATCTTCGCCCTATTAGCGTACTTCCTACACTGTCTAAAGTTTGTGAGTTAGTTTTGAAAAATCAGATATCAAAGTATATATTTGGTAATAATATTATTCCATATTGCCAGTCTGGCTTTAGGTCACAGTATAGTACTACTACTGCATTATTACATATAACAGACGATATTGTGAAGGCTACTGATAAGGGAAAAGTGACTTGTCTTGTTTTGCTGGATTATAGTAAGGCGTTCGATACTTTGGATCACGATATTCTCATCAATAAGTTAAAATTTTATGGATTTGATGATTCATCCGGGTCTCTAATCAATAGTTTTTTGCACGATCGTAATCAAAAAGTAATTTCTGACTCAAAGGTGTCAGACGCCTTATCAATAAATTTTGGCGTACCTCAAGGTTCTATACTTAGCTCCTTATTATTTTCGGGTTTTAAATATATGTAATATTCATCATTACGCTGATGATTCTCAAGTATACTTCAACTTTTTTATTGAAGATTTACAGTTCACTAACGAAGCAATCAACAACGATTTAAATTCCTTACTAAATATTTCAGTTGCTCATAAATTAAAATTAAATCCTAAGAAATCTAATATCATCCTTTTCGGTCCCAGAATTAAAAGAAATTTAATAAAACAATCTCTAGACATTAAAATAGCAAATGAGTCTATAAAAATTAGTAATAATTGTAAAAACTTAGGTCTGTGGTTTGATGAAAGTTTGAGGTTTTCCAAGCATTTAAATTATTTATGTCAAGTCTCTTATAGAGTTTTAAAACAGCTGTACCCTAATCGAGACCTAATCATCTCGGAATTAAAACTAAACCTCTGTAATGCTTTAATAATCTCAAAAATCTCATACTGGGATACTGTCTATGGACCCGCACTTTTAAAGACTGATTCNATTAGATTGTCATTTACGTTGGGATAATCATATAAATTATATTATAAAAAAACTTCAGTCAATAATACATACCTTTAAGTATCTCGGTAGTTTGTTATCCATGCAGTATTTGAAGACCATCTATTACTCCTTAGTGGAAAGCCATATAAATTATGCTATATTAGCCTGGGGCTCTGCTGTTAAGAGTCATATTGAACCTCTTCAAATACTGCAAAAAAGATTTCTAAAGATAATATTTAAGAAGGAACAAACTTACTCTACTAGCGAATTATTTAGTGAAGCCAAAATGCTCGATATAAGGCAACTATACTATTATAATTGTATCTCTAGATATCATTTAGTAGAGGACAAATGCGAATTAATCACACATCACTATGAAACAAGGAAAATAAATAAATACTTACCTCCTTTGATGCAAAAAAATATAGGTCAAAGATCCAATATGTATTTGGCTCCAAAATTATATAATACGATACCTGATTATTTAAAAATTCATAATGCGTCATTTTCTTCATTCAAGAAAAAACTTAAAATATATATATTGGAAACGCCTAGAGAAGTGTTGTATGAATATTTTCATTAGGTTCCAGCAGACTAGTGCACCTAGTTCGTTGATGTAGTTTGTGTATTTTTTTAGTGTACTGTATTTTTATGCAACTGTTGGTTTATATGTAATATATGTATGTTTATTGTGAATATGCACTGAAATTTCATTGTAAGTACTGTATTCCTTTCCTTTTATTGTGTTTATCTTGAAACAAGTGTTAAACACTTATCGAGTATATATTTATTCACTTTTTATGTATATGTATGTATATATGTGTATATATGTACATTATTGTATTGTTGATATTAGTTGAATAAATATTATTATTATTATTATTATTATTATTATTAGTATGTGGGCTAAATTGACAGCAAAAAAATACATATAATGTAACTTATCTCTCAAATGGTTGGAAATCACCTACAACCCAAAGTCCTACTAACCCCTTTAAGTCACACATTTTTCTATTCAATAATTCTGCCTAAATTTTGTTATCGAGGGTTTTTGGGGTCGCTGACTACGACCCTGAAGTCCGAATCCGAAAATTCTCGAATAAAAGATGGCGTATCTAATATGGCGGACGTAAAAATCGGAATAGCATTCAAACTTTGAAGATTATGCATAAAACTTGGTACTCGGTCGTTTTCAAAGTCGTTAATCACAATATAACAATATATGAAAATGTTTAGGTTTAGACTGGGCTTAATATCTTTAAAGGTAATTTTAATTTCTTGTGATTAAACCTATTTATTTTGTATGCGTGACTATTAGTATTAATTACAATGACAATATGCATGTTTCAGAGAAGAGATTAATAAGATGCTGGTCGTGTTTTATCTAAGAATAGTGATGGTCATCGGAGGAATACTATGCTCAAGAGTAGCGTTTTACATCCTTGTGGTGGGTTATATATGGATGGGATTCGTAACAAACACTGAACTAGTCTTCTACATCCTTTACATTTTTAAAGATCTTCGACATACCTTGGGTATAATAATACCATTTGGTATGGGCAGAGCAGCAGAACTATACTCCGCTGTAGTAAGGATAAACAGGGTAATAAAAGCTGAAGAGTTACCTCCCAAGAAAGGAACAGATGAACCAACTCTTAAACCTCTGATAGAACTCAAAAACGGCACAGTCCACATAAACAAACATACAGTACTGAAGGATGTAACTTTCAGGACCGACTCCGGATTAACTCTTGTGACTGGTACTGTCGGATCTGGAAAGAGTTCCTTGTTAAAAACTATTTTGCAGGATTATCCTTTAACTAGTGGTCATGTGGTGACGCATGGGCGCATTTCATACGCTTCTCAAGAACCGTGGCTTTTCCCTTCATCTATAAAACAAAATATATTATTTGGGGAAAATTATGACGAAAAAAGGTACATCTTTTGTAATATTATACTTAAACCATAGTGTACTATTTAAGATAGCGACATCATATATAACATAGTGAAATAGTAACGCTAAATAGCAAATTTTTGTGTCAAAGCAATGCTTTCTAGATATTTTAGAAGAATAAATTTTAATCAAGACAGAAGTATTTGAAATGTATTTTTGAACGGTAGAAAAAATATAGGACATCCAATCTCAATTTCGAAAATTGTGTCCATTTCTGGTTAAAGTAGAAGTGATAGAAAAATTTATTCATGAAATTAGACCATTTGTTACCTATTTTACAATTGTCTAATATGGCGTCGCTAACTTCAGTTATTTTGAATTTGGGGCTTCTAATATGTGTATTAATATAGATATGTATTCGATCTTTAAAGGTTTTAATCTATTTATAGATGATTATGTCAAACCATCTTTCGGCTCTTTTCTTAAGAAATATAGTTTATGTCTAAACTAGAGGGTGTTGTTTGTGTAAGTACCCTAGGTCAATATAAACAAAAAGTTCTAAAGCCATAAACTTCAACGTTTTCTAGATAATACAATTTATACGGAAGTTCGGCAAATTCTAAACAAAACTTACAAAATAAAAGAAATTATATTAAAAACTAAAACTGTTCACTTTTAAGTGTAACAATAATGTATATATACAGTGTGTCTCGTTTTGTAGGTTAACACCTCTGGAAATGTGAGAAGGCTGTGGACTTTCCGCAAGCCAATTTTTTTGCAAATAGTACCCTGAAAAGAGGTTATATTCTACTAATCATTTTATTGATGTCACAAAAACTTGGCCTACTACGATTTTTAAGGGTCGTTTTTCCAAAAAGTAGTATTAGTCATTTATTTATTAAAAAGATAATATTACCATGCTATTCAACACCCATTAAAATACCCATATATCAAATTTGAACGACAAATGTCTATTGAGTGTATTTTTATGTGGTGCCAAATTTCGAAAAATCAGACAACTAAAAATTATAATAAGCAGGTCAAAGATTGCCACGAAAGTGAAAAAAAAATACGAATCGGGCAAAGAAAGAATACTTTTAATTATATTAATTCATTATAAAAATAATAATTTCTTAAATCTAAATTAAGTTTTAGTTTTCTCCACCAAACCTCCTTCCAGTCGAACACATTGTTCCAATCCTCTTCTTAAAGGCTTCCATGGCGAAATTGCCACCAATAGGAATCGTAACCTATGTTGTATTGTAGAGGGCGCTAATAGTAGTTGATCGAGTTAGATTAGCTCTATATCTTAGTTAATTTAGGAGCTATTTTAAAAAAGTGTCAATAGATGACTTTTTTTCAAAGCGATATATCTTAGTTAATTTAGGAGCTATTTAAAAAAAGTGTCAATAGACGACTTTTTTTCAAAGCGATATATCTTAGTTAATTTCAAATCTAATTGTAAGAAAACAAATCTAAATGGCTTGCGACTGATCCCCTCCGTGACAGGAACAGCCAATCATATTCGGCGAGAGAGAAATATCATGTACCTTCATACCAGTTAACTCTCTTTTCGCCTTGTAATTCCTCCTCCACCTCCTCCCTTTATGCTCGTCTGTCTATGAAATCTGTTGATGAACATGTTAACTCAGGTATCTTGGTTTTGTCCCCTATGTCGCCTGCCATACCAATATTGTTTCTTTTTCTCTCTATTCCTGGTCATCCTAAATTTGTTTGTACACCTCTAACAACTTCCCTATATCCTCTTTCTCTTTTATTAGTTCGTTGTACTGTTGCTCTGGGCTATTGTTTTCGAGTTTTGGACATCTTTTACTTCCTTATGTTTCCTTCTCGCTCTTTTGTTTCCTTTTTCATGTCGTTCATCTTTTGTCTCATTAGATCTAGTATTTTATCAAATTTTTCATCTCTATTTTACTAGTGTTCCCACTGTTTTTCTATTTTTTCAAAGGGTTCCTGTTCTTTTATGTACTAATCCTCTCTTCCCTTTTAATTTCATAATGCAGCGATCAACAGCTTTATTTTCGAGTGCTATTTGTCCTTGAGCCAGCCCTGTTTCTTTATTATTTTGTTCACGTTTATCACCACTCAAAAAGCTTCGGTCCGGTCGATACATGGGAGTAATTTTTCCACAATTTGTTGCAGAGCTACTTGCACACATTCACTTCATTTTATTACAAACACTTTTTAATATATTACTGTACAATAATTTAACCAAAATTCCTTTTTACCGTTTCCTATATCAACTCGACTGGAAAATATTACCATTTATAACTTTAATCACGCACTTGCTGCTGTCAATTCAAATAGAACAAGTTTAGGCTTCTTTAAGTCGTAAGAGATTTTTCAGTTTATTTTGCGGTATTCTTTATAATTAGACATTAGGGACTTATACCGCGGAAACCCTCTATAAACAGTGGCAATATAAGTTCTAGTATTTATGGTGACTATATTATCAAACATTTAATTTTTGTAGGTATCAAGATGTGGTAAGAGTTTGTGCCTTACAGTATGATTTTAACTTATTTGATAAAGGAGATGAAACCATTGTTTCGGACAGAGGTTTGAATTTAAGCAAGGGCCAGCAAGCGAGGGTAAATCTAGCGAGAGCTATCTATAAGGAAAGTGAAATTTATCTGCTTGACGATTCTTTGACAGCTCTAGATGCTCATGTTCAGGATTACATATTCAATGAATGTATAAAAAAATATCTAAAAGACAGGATATGTATACTTGTTACTCAAACCGCTAACCATATTCAAGAAGCTGACAATGTTGTAATAATGGATAAATGTCAAATTAAGTCATTAGGAAAGCCCGACGCAAAAATAATTGAGGATCTCAGTGAGTTGGTGTGTAAAGACGATGATTTGGAAAAGGAAGTAGTTGAAGAAAATGGGCAGGAGGAAGAAGGTGAGGAAAAAGGAGAAGAGGCTAAATTACTCGAAACAGAACAGACTACAAAGAAGAAGGTCTATGGAGAAGTAAATAAAAAAGGAGAAGTTGATTTTATAGTTTATAAGAAATATCTGCTGTTTGGTGGAGGAGTTTGTTTAATGTTATTGAATATAATCTTGTTTGGTGTAACGCAAGGTACTGAGAGCTATTCAGATCAATTAATCACCAAATGGTGAGTATATATCTTGAAAATATTTGAAACGTTTGCATAGCTAGACGTTGAGCCACAGAGCATGTGCGGTTTCCTTCCGCGGGAGTAAATGTAGCCTACTAATTTAGATTCATTATGTAGGCAGCATGAATGTTTGGGATGATACTTTGTATTTTTTTTTTAAATTACACTCAATTCTACCGTCTAATTTTGTAAATATCTTTTAGGGTGGATGAGCAGCAAAATGTTTTAGATCTCGAAACCAATTTTACAAAAGAATTTCACATTAACGGGCACTCACCTGAATTAAACGTTACGGACAATTCTACATTCATAAATTTTACGTTAGTGTTGGAAGAAGCTAGAGCAAAAGAGAAGTTCACAATTAATTTATATTCCCTAATGATTTTTGTATCAACAACGCTGGATTTAATAAAAACTTACGCCCTCTATGATTTTTGCAGAAGAGCGTCTATTAATATCCATAAAAGTATGTCCCGAACCATTATATATGCTGTGATGGCGTTCTTTGATACACATTTTATTGGAAATATATTGAATCGATTTTCTCAAGACTTAAATAACATTGATGAGCATCTACCATTTGTTTTTTCTGAATGCTTCAGAGTGGCCTTCTCTGTGAGCGGAATTATCTTTTTAGTGGCCCTCGTAAACTGGAAGTTTCTCGTTCCATTCGCGATATTCTTTATGATTTTGGTTATTTTAAGAAGACTATATTTACCTACAGGGAGAAGTTTAAAAAGACTGGAAGCGGCAAGTAAGTAATTATATGTACCTTTTCCTTAGATATAGGTACTTTTAAGGCAATATGCAGTGGGTTTACTCAGCCATAGTGTGCAGAGACGCTTAGCGTACGCTTTCATATGGTACGACGAAAACTAAATGTAAATCTAAATAAAATAAAACAAATAATATGTCTTCTTAGCTTTTACATTGTTACACTTTTTTTATCAAAAAACAATAATTACGACTTGTAGAGAATACTTAGCAGTTTTCAAAACCCTGCTTGGATTTTCTGTACGACCATTATTTCCCGAGTAATTGATTGCCAATGTAACAATCATCACAACGAAAGAAAGATGCCTACTGTGTTAAAATGTTAAAAAAAGTTACTGTTCTGAGCCATACATTATTTTAAAAAATAATTATTTCTGACTAAACTACGCAGAATTCGAAAAAACTATTTTTTCTTCAAAAAAGTCGACTTCATTAAAAAATAATATTATTTGCTTGATAATTCAAAGGAATAAATTTGAAAAATTTCTGTTAAGGTTAGTCCCTTTGGAGGGACATTATTTTGCGGGCTGAGCACGGTACCATAATTAACTAAAAAAATAACCCATGACCTCGACATTTCTCAAAAAATCCACTATTTGATGAAAACTGGCCCAAAAATGGGATTTTTTCCTAAATTTTATCCAAATATATCATTTTAGTAGTAACGGGTTATCCATTTTGAGCTTGGGATAGTAAAGCACTGCCAATTGATATTTGTCAAATGTCTCTCTCATCCAGACTGGTATTTGTTTAGTTAAAGGTTTGCCATTTCACAATATGGAACGTTTTACGACCGAACAACGCGTTAAAATTGTGGATCTTCGGTGGCTGCATTTCGCGTATTACCCGGAGATTATGATTGACATAATCGTCCATCCCGGCAAACAACCACCAATACAGTGAGAAAATTCCAAGAGACTGGACGGACATCGTAAGACCTGTGCATCATCGTTTTGCATGTACAACCGAAAACATAGCCGCTGTGAGTGAAAGTGTTAAGGGCCCCATATTCTTTAAATAGTGTTTTCCGCAAAGACAAATAATTTCAAACATTTAATAACTGAATAATCTAAAGCTTATCAAATAATAGGAATGTTATGTCATGCCACCTGAGTATTTTCAAAGACGCCGCAGTAAAACGAATAAACAGGTGCAAAAAATGATCAAACCATCAAGGTTGTAGGTACTGAAATCTACGAAAATAATAACTTTTTTAGACATAACTCCACATGTAAATATTCTTATAACATTTACTTGCTTAGTCCTACATATAAAATTGTTTACTTTTATTTATAAGTACGTGAAAATAATTCTTAAAATGTGGGGTTAGGATAACAGAAAACGCATGTTTTACTAACGCTTTTTTTTAATTATTTTATTTGGGTAAATTTAAATGGTAACAATGAATAAACAAAACATCAAGGATTTTATTTTTGTGCTTACTTTTGTTCTACACGTTTTACTTTTCAAGATTTCAGTACCTAAAAATGCCAGAAATTTAACCATTTCTCGGCCAGGGATATGGCCACCTTAACGATGACCCGAATCTTTCGACTCCGAGTCGAGCTCAGCATTTGGGCCTGCCATACTGCACATTGTGCGCATTTTGCATTTGGACTTGCATATCCATCCGTATAAAGTTCAACTCCCGTATGAACTCAAGCCGGCTGACCATAGATTGCGCCCTGAGTACACCAATTGGGTGCTAGAACAACAGACCACCGATCCTGATTTTTCGAGGAAAATCTTTATTGTTGAGGCCCATTTCACGCTCGGCTGCTATGTTAATAAGCAAAATTTCCAAATCTCGGGTAGTGAGCAGCCACATGTGACCACTGAGAGACCACTGGACCTGCAGAAAGTGACTGTTTTGTGTGCATTGTGGGCCGGCGGCGTCGTCGAGCCGTACTTCTTCGAGAACGACGAAGGAGCCACCGTTACCGTCAATTCTCAGCGGTATGCCGTCATGATCATCGACGTTTTTGGCCTGAAATTGAAAGATTTTCATCTGGACGATATGTGGTTTCAACCAAATGGGGCCACATGCCACATAACGCGGCCAGTTATGGCTCTATTGCGCGAGAAATTCCCAGGACACGTAATTTCGAGATTCGGCGATATGGCTTGGCCACCAAAATCCTACGATTTAACGCCTTTGGATTTCTTTTTGTGAGGCTATGCGAAATACCGTGGTTATGCGAACAATCCCACAACTTTGTAGTAATTGAAGGACGAGATACGTCAAATTATGGCCGAATTATTGCCCGAATTGTGTGAAAAAATCTTCGAAAATTGCCTCAAAAAGATTGAGTCCTGCAAACGGTTCCGTGGAGGACATTTGAATGATATTGTTTTTCAGGCATAATGGCATGGTGCAAACTTTATTATGAAATAAAAGTTCCATCGAAATTTAAATATTCAATGTGTTTCTTTAAACTTTACATTCCCAAGGAGAAAATGGATAACCCGTTATTTCGGCTAGTTTTCACCCAAATGGTGGATTTTCTGAGAAATATCGAGGTCATGGGTAAATTTTACTAATGGCATCTTGTTCAGCGCCTCAAAATAATACTACGAAAGTAATATATTTAGACAAGTTTCACACAAAAATTTCACTTTTCTCTGAAAGTCGTGAAGTCATGAATTGTGGCTATAAAATCAAGTTCAGCGCATCGAATTCCTTAGGAAATGATGTGTAGCTCTCTTGGGTTTGGACTTTTTTTGTGTGCAGATAATCGTTTTGACCTCTTACTTGGATAACTTTTTTTGTTAATGATATGGGATCGTTAAACTAGCAGAATTGCAGTTCATAATTTAGTCAATTCATTCCTATTTTTTAGGTTACTGAGTTATTATAAAAAATAAATTATTTTTGGTACACTAAAAAATAAAATACCTCGTTTGTCACTGTGAAATGGTTAATAATTATATTAAATTAGTTAATTAATATTAGAAATATCGATATTTTTCAAGATAATTCGAGAAGCCCAATATTCAAAAAAGCAGTGAATTTTCCACAAAATTCTTTGCGACATGACGAATTCGACCAGTTTTCTGTCTCTAAAAAAAAAATATTCATATAATATATTGCGTCTAAAGCACAAACTACAACAATAAACATTTCGGCGTATACGAGCAAATTTGTATTAAATACAACGCACAACGCAAATATTTATTGATATGGACCCACCTTTAGATTTAAGAATAAAACTTGTGAAACAATTATTGATTTGGAAAGAAAGCATAGTGTAATATTTCTTACCTCTTTTCATTTGTTACCTAAATTAAAAGATTATATATTTTGAGCACCACATATATTTTTATTTACTAATCACATTTGTCATTTTTAGCTCGCAGCCCGATGGTGGGTCATTTGAATGCATCTCTTGAAGGACTTACGACAATAAGGGCATATAAGGCCCAAAATATTTTAATCGAAGAATTTGACAGATATCAAGACTTATTTACATCAGCCAATTTTACGTTAACCTGTACGACTAGGGCTTTTGGTTTCTTCATGGACTTTCTTTGTTCAGTTTTCATCGGCGTTGTTGTGGCAGTGTTTGTATTTCTTGACACAGGTAGGTATTGAAAATAACTGCAAAAAATATGTTTTAAGACGAGGGTCAACTAGAATGTAGTACACGTTCCACTTAAAAAATCTAATTAAAAATACATACAGGATGTTCTGATAATAGTTGGAAAAAATTATATAATGCGGGATATTTATTTAATTTTATGGACAGTGTTTCATATAACATTTTTTTATTTGAGCCTTCCTTAAATACCATATTTCTTCCAGAGAATGCCACCACTTTATTTTTTTCAATAATTTTCGAGGCCTTATATTTATATAAATTATTGAATTGAATTATATTCTATTTGGTTGTGCGAAGGCATCGCAAGTTCATGTCCTAAAACTTTATTTTCAAGTTCCTATTTAGTGAAAGTAGAGTAACCTAGTGTGACGTCGTTTTTTCGTCGTTCGTCACTATGACGCTTGAGCGGCGGCGGTTACCTCGGGCGCCAGTTTCTGTTTAAAGAAACACCACTACACGGGCGGCTACAATGAAGACACGGTATGTCTAGAGGGTCTAGAGAGAGTTAGACTTCACACAGGAATAAAAGGCCACAAATTGGTACATATTTACATTTATTTATAGTCCAATTCTACCTATTTACACTATGCTACCCTAAATCTATCGCTAAACGGTGACAAACGGCTACGGTTATATACAGGGGGTGACTACGGAAAACTGTAAAATAACGGTGCGGTGTTAAGCGGTGACCTGACGAAAGCAAAGCACAGCAGCGCTAGCGGAACGGTAAACATGCGGTAAGCGGTGGTACAGATACCAGAAAGAAGGAAGCGATTTCGCAAAGCAAAGCTACAAACGATAACTATAGACTAGACTTGACTTGGCTACTATCTGAAAGGCAATAAAACAGTAACAGCGGGCTCCTCAATCCTGGTAGGCGGCGGACAGAAACTCTCTGAAAGAAAGGTTTGATTAATTACGACATGCGTTTCAACTCTTAGGACAGAAAAGGAGGAAAGGATGACAACATCCTATCAGCCGAACGCGCAGTTAGGTTAAGTGTACCGGAAAGAGACAACAGTACACCCAACCACGTCGTACCTGAAAGAGAAATAAGATTAACTACGACCTGCGTCTCCACTCATAGAACAGAAAGGAAATGGGACACGACATTCTATCAGTAAAGCGCGCAGTTAGGTCGAATGCACCGGACAGTGACAACAGTGCACCCTTCCTTGTCGTATTCCTGCGGTTCGGTACGACCTGCGTTTCAACTCATAGGACAGAAAAAGGGGGAGACAACATCCTACAAGCCGAACGCGCAGTTTAGGTTCAATGCACCGGACAGAGACAACAGTGCACCTTTCCTTGTCGTAGTATGGCGGATAACTAAAAAGTGAAGATATGATTAGTACAAGCGGACAACAGCCAAGTCTTTACCTATGTTCCCTAAACCTTCACTCACTTCTCTTCCTGGGCACGTCTGGTCGGTCGAAATGCTGGAACAGCACTAACTCTGCAGTACAATTACCTTGTCAGGTCTTTGTCGCCTCAAGAGACTTGCGCATTGAATATGCGCGGAACCTAACTTACTTTGGCGGTCTTCGGACTGGTGTTTACGGCGGCTGGAGATGAACTGACTTCTCAAATTCCGTATGTTTCTTAAGTCCCTCGTCTCGGATTGGCGGCTGCGCAGTTCGTCTAAACTGGACTTGTAGAATTCTCACCTACTTTCAGCGGTGACGTATATCCGGGCAGGGCGGCTGACTGCTCGACTGGGTGCTACGACGGCTCCTGGTAGACTAATCCTTTGAATGCAGCCTGTCTGCTGTATTCGTACGGCGAATCCTGGCGGCTGCGCAGTTTCCTCAGGCTGGACTTAGTGAAATCTTATCAATTCTTTACTGATGGTCTTGCTGGAACGGCTGACGGTTCGACTGGATTCTACAATGACTCGTGGTGAACTAAATCTCTAACGGCGGCTTATTTCCAAGCCCTGGTGACGCTTCGGCAGCGACTGCGTAGTTCTCCTAAGAGGGACTTGTAAAATTCTTACTTATGTGGTGGTGACGTATCGCTGGTTGGACGGCAGGCTGAGCTCGGCACAACTGGTCCCTACGCTGGCTGGCGGAAAACTGTGGTACGCGGTGTGAATTAGCAGGCCATCGGCTTGGCGCTACGCGGTGACGGGTTAAATTTCGGTGGCGTTTGAAATGCCAAAACAATGCCGGTGCGGTAAACTATATTTATTAATATAATTAAACAAAAAGAACATAAATGTGGGGTGTCGGAAAATCACTTCGTTACACCAGTGACCTAGTGATTAAACTTGTTCAACACAAACTTGCAATCATTTACCGACAACCGTACCATTTGTTTTGTTTCTGCTAAAGTATTTACAGTCAGCTTTTTGAGCAGGAGTTGCTGTCCTAAATGTAAGTTTAACAAACAACGAAATTCTCCAAAGAAGCAAAATTGAATCTATTAAGTAAAATAGTAGGTATGATTATAACCTCTTTCAGGATAAAAACCGTCTACTTCAAATGATAAAAATTTAAAAAATCGTCATATCGCGGATACCACACTATTGAACAGTATTCCAGTTTCTCTTACGTAAGAATTATAGAGACTCTTCAAGGCAGTTTCACTAGAAAATGACTGACAATTGCGTATGATACAGCATCGTTAATGCTGACGCAGTGATCTTGTCAATATGTGTAAATGTTAGCCGTGAATCAAACAAGACGCCTAATCTACCCTGCCAAGCACTTCCGAATTTAGCGCATAATAAAATTTTATTGGATGCAATTTGCGAGTATAAGTTACAGCCTTGCATTTCATTGCATTTAATTGCAGACAGTTATTAGTACACCACTTGTCTAATAGTTGTAGTTGACTTTGCAACTCCTGACAGTGTTCAGTAACTGATACTTCACAAAACAACTTCAAGTCATCAGCAAATAACAGCTTTTTACAACTAAGCTCAGAAGACAGATCATTAATAAAGTACAAGAAAAATAGATGCGTTTTTTTCCTCGGAAATGATTACTTATTATCCATTTAGAAAAAAATACCATTTAATTAATATTTTTAGTATTTAATATAAAAATAATCTTTTTTGAAAACACAAAAAAGAAAATGTATAATCAATTTATAATCAAGGGTTGTATTGATTTTTAATAAAAAATAGTAATTTTGAGTTTATCTTTGTTCATTAATATTAAGTTTTCCAGAGTCACTTTTCGGTTGAATCTCTCTCTATTCTAATCGTAATTTACGATTTGAGCAGTAGATAAATGATAATGCGCTACATCGTAGTTACGCCTTGCATTGTTACTGGGTATCTCGTGGTCAGAATTAAGATTAATTTGATCGCGCTAGTATTATTTGTTCGAGTGGAGCTTTTAACATTGAACTCCCAAACTCGCATGCAATTTTTCATACTTATCGTAATTTTAAAATAGATTGTTGAAGGAGAGGCGGAGGAGGCATGCTACGTTAGGTGTAAATCACAATTGTAAAGTGTCCGCAATTAAGATAAATGATCTGTCTCAACTAGTATCTGGTAAACTTTTGTTATTTACATTTCTCAGTCAATCAACATTGATTATTTACAGACATTTTTAGATGCGTTTGAATTTGTTTATTTGCTTATAAATATGCAAGCTATATGGCGATTATAACGCGTCTTTGTTTAAATTCAAAGATCTGATACTAAACCATACCTTTATTTCTAAAAATACGAGTATACCGCTTTAATCCTATCACCAACAATATTGACAGATTACGTAGATTGATATTGTCTATTTTCTGTAATATTGAAAAATACTGTTTATTATTAAATGCAAAAATCATAATCAGCACATGAAATAATTATGTCAACAATTATTTCAATAGCAGATTTATTTCCTGTTCGATGTTCAAGAAATGTATTTCATTCATTTGACAGTGACAAATATGATTTCGAACCAGTTATAACTCTCTATGTTGATCGATTAACATTTAGAAGAACAGTAAGATTTCTATTCATGCAACAGAGAACATGAAGTGTTCTGGAATGTATCAATTCTTAAGGAACACACATTAAGTTAACGACAAGTTTTTAGATGATTTTCGTATATTTTGCCTTCACACCAACATAATATTAGATTACTAACGTTAATTCTTTTGGTTACTTTGAGCACATTTCTTTAAATTGTTCAGTTAGTTATTATTTTCCTGTAAATTTTAAAAGGTTGTGAAAAATTCCAAATGAGTTAGAATATTTTATTTTCAGGTACAAGCGCTGGAAACGTTGGACTCGTTTTGACGCAAGTCTTTATGTTAGCTGGACATGTCCAATGGGGTGTGCGCCAATGGGCTGACCTCGAAAACCTAATGACATCAGTGGAGAGGGTTTTGGAATATACAGAGATAAAACAAGAACCCACTGGAGGTGTTACCGTGGAGAACTGGCCCACTGAGGGAGCAGTAACATATGAAAATGTTACGCTGACTTATAATAACAATGAAAAAGTACTGAAAAACTTAAACTTTAAGGTGGAACCGAAACAGAAAATAGGAATAGTGGGAAGAACGGGTGCCGGGAAATCCTCTATAATCTCCACATTGTTTAGACTTTACGAGGTCGAAGGGAAGGTTATAATTGACGGAGTCGATCTAAAAACTCTGTCTCTGAAATTTCTAAGAACAAAAATTGCTATAATTCCCCAAGACCCTGTATTATTCACAGGAACAATCCGAACCAATATCGATCCTTTCAACGAATTTGCGGACGAGGATATTTGGAAAGTTTTAGGAAAATTACATCTCAAGAACTTGATAAAAACTTTAGATTTTGAGATCACCGACAGCGGGGCATTCTTCAGTTCCGGTCAAAAGCAACTAATGTGCTTGGCTAGAGCACTCATACGGAAAACGAAAGTAGTAGTTCTCGATGAGGCCACAGCAAATATGGACCATGAAACCGACGCCTTATTGCACGATACCATAAAGGAGAATTTCTCTGATTGCACAGTATTTACAATTGCACACAGGCTTCATTCAATTCTAGAATGTGACAGGGTAATGGTGTTGGACAGAGGCGAAATTAAAGAATTTGATGATCCCGTAGGTTTGATGGAAAACAAGGATGGCATGTTCTACAAAATGGTGGAACAGGCGGGTTTACTCAATTATTTAAGTTAATTTGTTGTGTCTTGTAAATATATAGAAAAATAAAATCTATTACTATTTCATACTGATAAGTTGATTTTTATATTAAAATTACTTACATGGATCCGAAACTTTTATCAACCAAAGCGAATTAAATACCCATATACTAAATAGAAAAGAAAAAGAGTTTATGTGAATATAGATTCAGAAACTGAAATAAAAGATATAAAGGGCGTTAAAATTCACATTCTGAAACTGTTGTTAACCATAATTTCAGAAACGATAAATTTTATCAAATACAAATAGGTCAGCATTAAAAGAGTAAGTTCTGTTTTAAAATTAATTTTTAACACATACATTTTTTCAGGAGACTTGGTAGAATAATTTTTGTGCACTTTCTACACTTATAATCCGTGCAAAATCGGAATTTGATACCATTTGATCTCTCAATCAAATTTATTATTATTTTTAATTAAATAATACATATTGACTGAGTTTTGCTCAATATATGTCTGTATGGGTAAAATTAAAAATAATTTTACTGCAAAGAAACTCATTTCAAAAATTGCAATGACGTACGGTCTGAGGGATCCACCTCTAATGATATAGAAAATATTTTTATTAGAACCTGTCATTGTAAAAGATTAATGTGCTTTTCGTTGTACTTATGAAAGCAGATAACAAGATTTTGAAATATCAAATGATACAAAGTTACAGTTACGTTTTCTCGAAATGGTTAAGTAAATCAACAAAGTAGAAATGTAAAGAAACAATTTTTAATTAAAATTAGTTTATCTTTTACTTGATCCATCATTTCTTTCGCCGTAATACATAATTTAATGATAACACGTCATAATATACAGGGATGGCCAGAAGTACGGAATAAAATTCATATCTTTTGAATGAGTTAATTTTTTTTAAAACGCCGAAACACAACTGATTTTGATTTTTTCCCATCTTTCGGTTATATAATAATTAATTTTTCTTCAATCTCCTAACCCCCAGCTACCCCTACTTTTTTTTTCAAATGGAAACATAAGGCATGAGGGGGCTCGTTGAAAAGCTTATAGAAAACCGAATCCAGCCATACCAAATAAACAAGTTTTATTTTTTCAATAACAAGTTTTTTTTCATTTAGAAATTGAAACAACTAGATAATTTACAAAAATAAACTCAATGTCGCAAATGCTGAAAATGTCCTCCATTCACTATTTGGCATTCTCCAAGACGATAGTAAAAGCTGTCCACAGCATTCTGAATGACTTCAGCTGGTAAATTATGCATCTCCGCCCTAATCTTGTTCTTTAAATTCTCAATATTATCCGGTCTGTCCTGGTAGACTCTTTCTTTCAAATATCCCCAAAGAAAATAATCCAGGGGTGTTAAGTCGGGGGATCTTGGCGGCCATTCAACTGTACCCCGTCTACCAATCCAGCGATTTGGAAACATTTCATCTAAGTATCTTCGAACATCAATACCAAAATGTGGGGGAGCGCCATCTTGTTGGAACCAAATTCTTTCATTCGGTATATCTGGATCAATTTCATGAGGGAAAATCACAGCTAGAGCAGGTATCAGGTCAAATGTTAGGAAATCCAGGTAGCGTGCGGCAGTAAGATTTTCTTCAAAAAAGAATGGGCCCAAGATTCTGTTGTTGATGATACCTGCCCATACATTAACTTTTTGTGGATGCTGCGTATGCGATTCGCATGTCCAGTGTGGATTTTCCTGGGACCAAAAGCGATAGTTGTGCCTGTTAACCACTCCATTTAAATAAAACGTAGCTTCATCCGAAAAAAGTACGTCTCGTTGAAAACCATTATTGTCGTCACACCGTCTCATCATTTCCTCACAAAATTGTAATCGCCTATCATAATCGTCTTCCAAAAGCTCTTGGACAAGACATACCTTATAGGGGTGGTATTTCTCTTGTTTCAGAAACATTCGAATTGCAGTTCGAGAAGCATCGTGATTGCGGGCCAATGAAACAGTTGAAGTATGAGGATTTTCAACAAGTTCTAATGCAATGTCTAATTTCTTTTCTTCATTCAAAGCACGTGCCCGTCCAGTTTTGGGCAAAGTCTGTACTGTACCGTGTTCCTCAAATTTGTGAAATATTTTACTAACTGTCCCTTGCGAGATTTGGTTTTCGGGATATTTCGCATTAAATAAATCGCGCACTTCAGCCTGACTTCTTATTTTGTCTCCACATCCAAGCAATATCAAGATTTCGATGCGTTGCCTTTCCGACAATACCATTGCAATTCAGTAAATAACTTGATTTTGACACAATAGTAACGTTTCGAACTCCAATTTACAACTAAAGCGAAAAATTAACCAGAAAGCCTGGCAAGTAAGTGGTGCCAAAAAAACGCAACATAAAAAATATATCTTTTTTGCGTTAGCAGTGATAGGTACAGTTTCAAATTCTTTATTTTATTCTGTGCAAATTCATGGAGGATAACACTGAAGATAATTAAATTTTATTTCACTTGTTAAGTAGGTGTTTTGTACAACCCTAAAAACCTTGCTATTGAAAAAATAAAACTTGTTTATTTGGTATGGCTGGATTCAGTTTTCTATAAGCTTTTCAACGAGTCCCCTCATGCCTTATCTTTCCATTTGAAACAAAAAGTAGGGGTAGCTGGGGGTTAGGGGGTTGAAGAAAAATTAATTATTATATAACCGAAAGATGGGAAAAAATCAAAATCAGTTAACGTGTTCCAGCGTTTTAAAAAAAATAACTCATTCAAAAGATATGAATTTTATTCCGTACTTCTGGCCATCCCTGTATGAAGCCTTGATGATATAGGTGGTAATTGCTTATCCAATATTCTCTTGACTATATCTCTCTTATTATTAAAGATATCAAACCTCATCTCACCGTAACTATTAAGAGTGCATTATATTGTCACGTATTGCTTAATTTTGTGAATGAGAGCGTTACGTTAGATGGAATAAAAAGTGGGTATAATTGCTTTTATTTTATTAAATTAAAAAAAGGTTGCAGTTGGCCATGATTAAAAAAGAGCTGCAATACTTATGCCATTGTTATAATGTAAATCCAAAGAACTATTTAAATTGATAAATTTAGTGGAAAAAGTTTAATTAGAATAGAATACCTCCAAACTCTAGGCTGATTGTAACTGATATTTGCAGTAAAAAATTGAAATACCTACATTTTTCTTTGGGACGGTGTATTTTAGCGAAGTGCAACAATCGAGTGTTCCAAAATTCGTGCAAAATTTGAATTTTGCGCCATTTGTGCGGTAAAGTGTTGCCAACGAAAAGAGACAGCGTTACTAAAATGGAACGCTACACGAAACAACAAAGCGTGTTTGTTGTTGGGCAATATTTTTAAAATATTGAAGGTTTGGCAGCTATAGTTTGTAATTTTCGTACAAAATACGGTCGGAATATTGTAACTTCATCAACTGTGAAAAGATTAATTGAAAAATTTAACGAGACTGGATCAATTAATGATCTTAAACACTCTTGCTGTCCTTCTACAAGTCGTTCAACACAAAACATCGAAGTAGTTTATGAGAGTGTTGCTGAGAGTCCAGCAACATCAATTCGGCACCGTGGTCAAGAATTGGGCATTTCGAGAAGCTCTTTACAGCGTATTCTCACTAAATATTTGCATCTACATGCTTACAAAGTCCAATTGACTAAAGAATTGAAGCCCACTGACTGAGCGAGGAGAGTTGTTGAATCGATTATGGAACAATAACAAGTGGATGCAGATTTTTCGAACAAAATCATCTTCAGCGATGAGGCTCATTTTCATGTCGATGGTGTTTGGTGCGGATTTTGATTGGAGGCATCATAGGACCATTAGGTAATTACAGTTAATGGTGCTCCATATCGCGACATGATAATCCAGTTTTTTGCGGCTAAATTACAATATATGGATGTAATCAATTATTGTAGTTTGCAGCATGACATACAGCCCGAGAAACAATTCAATTAGGTACTGCATGAGTCATTTTCAGGTCGTATAATTTCCTATTGTTTTATTGAACAGAATTGATCGCCCAGATCATGCAATTTAACACCGTTGGACTTTCTTCTTTGATTTTTTTGGAGTTTAAGGTTTATGCCAATGAAATTCAGCTGCATTTATGCAAACGGTCATGGAAAATTTCTACGAAATAGTGCATAATTGCCAGCAAAGCCACGTAGGCCATTTACCCTATATGCTATTCCATTATGCTTTATGAATCAATAAAAAAATTACAATTTATAATTAAAAACTTGTGTTTTCTATAAAAATTTCTTCTTGCGTAAATTTTGTAGTTATTTTAGAGTAAATAAATCATTTTAAAAAGCGAGGTTAGTGACATTTGTGTACAAAAAATAAGCTCTTATTGATATTTCCTCCTCCTCGTATCAAAATCCATTGCAGTAGGGAATGTCGGTCACTGTGGATCAATTTTATTTATATTTAATATATTTCATATATCATTGGGAAGAAATACTTGCCATTTATTGTGAATATATTTTGTGGTTTCGTTAAACATATTTGTGGCATAAATTAATTATGGGAAAATGTCTTATTACATTTTATTATTTATTTAAAAACTACTGCAGTTGATCCACTGAACCTCACCATTAGGGCACATTGGCTAACTGACAGGGTCATAGTGAATCGCAACAGAACTAAAGTGTCTCAAGCGAATTTTCTTTGTGGATTTCTATTAAAAAACAGTCGTTTTCAGAAATTAGGTATTTATTATTAAAAAATAGAATTTAAAAAAATCTGTTTAAATGGGGCTGCCTACAATTTTTTTTTATTAAGAACAAATAAAAATCACATTTTAAGCATAGCCTCTTTGGCACAAACAATAAAAGTCTGAACATTAAATTAGCGCAAATCAATTTGCGAAAAATCTAAATTGAATGAATAATACGCCTGTTGGCGTTTTGCATTCCCGCATAATTTTGGTGCTGGTAGAATCATTTTTATATCACCCAAAAACGCTTCAGAAATGCTAGGTACATTCGGCATATGGCATATGGTATTTGTTTATCAATTTGTTACATTCCCCTAAATAACTGACTTCAACATCAGCGTTTTCGGCATTTAGGACCTTAGCAACGTAATAAACTTTACTATGTTTTATTTCAAACTCCACTAGAAAGAAGTCTCCCATGGATGGTGAATTTTCTAAGGACTGGAAAGACTGTTGGTTTATTATGTTATCCTCGTGTTCAATATCCGATGTATCGTCGCTGGAATAAACGCTGTAATCATTTTCAACATCTGTCGTTTCCTCTTCTTGTAGAACTTTCCTTTTTATTGACTTTGTCTTCTTCATTTTCCTTGCACCGTCAGGTTCCCCAATTTCTAGTTTTTCTGGTGTATCAGTGGCTATCATTGACTTGCCTTTACGTCTTGGTTTACTTCCTTTCCTATGACCAGCTACCGTAAAACCACGAAATTGTTCTGGTGATAAGAATTGCTTTGAAGTTGGCAACTGTGGTTCGGGAGGTTGGTCAGTAGTTGATGTTGTCTGTCCATTTTCGGTATTTATGACTGTATCATTCCCTTTATTATCAGTCAATACTCTGTTGGTTACCTCAAATGGTAAGAAATCTATATCCGTAAACCTATTATCGTCATAATATACCGGTTTTCTTAAATGAATTGATGATATTAGACGGTGTCATAGCTTTGATATATGCTTCTCCAACGCATGCAGATATTTCATAGATTATGATAGCTTTTCCGGGATTTTTCATTAACCAACTGTCGACGGCAGCATTATAAGCCATTTTAAACGGCTTAAATATACCCACATTTAAGGGTTGCATTCTACTAGTTGAATGGGGAGGAATTGTAAGTATAGTGACCCTGTTATCTTTTGCCTGGTTAATTACTTCTATGGAAATATTATAATATAAATTATCCACAATAAGTAAACTTTGGTTTTCCTTACTACAGTTTGTATGTTTTATAAAGTGCTTCATTGTTTCAATGAATAATTGACTGTTCATTCACCAGATAGATTTGCCAAACCCAACGAACCAGTTGGAGCCACATGTAACATGCTGCTTGAAGTGAGTACGAGGAAAAATTAAAACCGGAGGTAAATAATTTCCCGCAGCGTTTACAATACAGCAGGGAGTGACTAAAACGCCTCTCTTTCCACTTGTAACTTTATACAAATTTGCTTTTGCCCCTTTACAGTAGGGTTGGCAAAGGTATTATACCAAATGGTATAATTAGTTTTATACTTTGTATTTAACTTACCTAGTATTATACTAAATTGTATTAAAACGTTAAATACCAAAAAGTTTTATACTACGTAAGTACAAAGTTTTATACCAGCTAAACGAGTCCGGACAGGAATAGCGTATACATTAGGCTTCTTTTGGTTCTATCTGCGAACAGTCCTAAAACAGTTTAGAATAGTTACCCAACTGTATTATTGGTATGTCTTGACTTAGATGTTACTCCTAATGGAAAGGTCAACTAATTTGAAGCGTCCCAGAACCTTTCTTTGTCGGAACCAAAACACCTATTATAAATAAGATAGTCAATCGTAAGAGATTCGTCTGTAGGGTAGGACCTGAAAGCAATCTGCGAATTGAAGGGACATAGCCGTGATATTGTGAGCTCTTGGTGGTGTCTCGTATCGACAGAAAATATTTAACTTGTCTCTCCCTCTTTTCCTTATTTGTTTGCTCGAATAAACTTTGAGTTTTGTTTTTATAAATTTAAGATTTTTTAAGAATCATTGTTCATGCTTTTGGTTTCTTTTATTGAATAAACATTTAGTTTCGTTATTACAAATTTATAGCAAAAAGTCCCTACCAATTTTTACTACTAGGTACTAGGTATAATATTTTTGGTATAATAAGGTATAAAACTTGGTATAAAACTAGTGAAAGTTAAATACCAAATTTTGCCAACCCTACTTTACAGCAAGCACTTTTTGGGATTTCTGCACAGTAGTTGTGCTCGATTCATCCAAATTATATATTCTCGTACCGTCAGCAAATGCAGGATTACGTGACATTACCTCCTTAAGTTTTGAATAAAAAAAACTCACAATGTGACAGTTAAATGAGGTAGCTCTAGACAAACTACAACCTTTATGTGTTTATTCTTACAGGCTTACTTCCTCGTGTCGCTTTCTAAAATTGTAGAGCCATTCTTTTCCTGCACACTTTTTTTCATGCCATTTTTCTGGAATATCAATTCCATTCCTTATTGCCATTTTATATGCCAATTGTCGGAGATCATTTCGTGTCAAACCATAAAACTTTATTATACATATAACCTAACAAGGCCTGTTCATGCTCGGCTGTGAATATTTTTCTTACTGCGTAGGCATGATGCCAGTAACCAAGAGTCACTAAAATTATGTATTTATCTAATGAAATATGATTCATGGATTATAACAAACATATTTATTTTTATATTATGAGCGAGATTGATAATATTTTTGATAAAATTAAAACTACAAAATATAGCAAACCGCCATGATAGGTTGAACACCAATAAGAGCGAATTACGTCACATCTATGTAAATGTCATTTTGTTTCATTTGTACTTCGACAATATCCGCAGTATTTATCTTCGTTTAAATATTTTGTGTTTCCCAACTATTAGTTGCTTAGTTTTGTGTTACCAAAACCATAATCAGGAAACGTTAAGTACTTGAAAAGTTTCTAAAAGAAGGAAAGAAAATAAAGCTCAACAACTGCGAGTTAATAAAATATCAAAAAGACTATGTTTGTGATCAAAAGTTTATCCATGCGTAAATTGGTGCTGAAATACAAAAAACAGTCC
The DNA here is from genome assembly GCF_000390285.2 of Anoplophora glabripennis. Classification (NCBI taxonomy): domain Eukaryota; kingdom Metazoa; phylum Arthropoda; class Insecta; order Coleoptera; family Cerambycidae; genus Anoplophora; species Anoplophora glabripennis. Next base: position 3,891 of record NW_019416759.1, on the reverse strand, counting down.
TGCTACACATTTTTGAAAAAACTCGTATTGACTGATGAAGATGACATGAAAGTTGAAGAAGAGACTAGAGCAACATCAAAGCTGTTTTTGGCATGAGTTGAGATATGGCAGAGTGACGGACTCACGAGCGTTTGAATTTAGTCGGTGCAAAACCAATGATGCAACTCTAATCACGTTAATAATGGGAGGAAAAATCTCAGACGCATCGGCCATGAAACGCGATAGAATGTTAGAGGATGAAGTGAGGAAAACTGTAAGCACCTGTTTGGGGAAAAAAAAATTAAAAAATGGAGTATAATGCTTTGCAAATATTATCCCACGATAACAGGATCGCTTGATGGAATCTGTGAAGACAGTATTATTGAAATTAAATGTATTTCGGTGTAGCTGATTGCAATTACAGTACAAATAATAAAGTAGAAATAATTAATATTACATTTGATGACAACTATGTATCAGATTTTGTTAGTGTTTTAGTCTCTTCATGGAAAGATAATATTTTTTTGAAATAGTAAATACTTCCGAACATCATAGAACAGATTTTCAAAATCTGCCATCATGCCTGTTAGGTTTCTTATGTTATTCTTCTCTAATTTCAAATTTTTTTCTCTATTTATATAACTTTATATTGTAATAACTTGAGGAAATAAATGTTTACTTACTTACTTATTTACTTACTAAAATAAAAAACAATAAAAATAAATAAAAACCATACAAATAAAAGTAAAACTCCATTCTATCACAAATAAAAATAAAACTCCATCATAATATCAGTGTGAAAATCAAAATAATTGTACTTTTAAAGACAATCGCAAAAGTAAGACAGCAAAATATCAAAATGTTATGTTTGCCTTAGTTTAATATTTAGAACAAGAATATACTGATTTGACCATGATTTGACATTCTATCAGTTGTGGCAATTCCACGTTTCCATGGTACTTAATCAAAAGATGATATGGTGTGAGAAATTATTGTAACAGTCGGAATATTATTACATATTGTAAATGTACTCGTATTATCTCTCAGGTAACTATAATTGTCATTGTTATACAGGGTGTCTCTTTGAAAACTTAGCACCCGGTTTATTTTGAACTACGTTCCAAAATATTAAAATTACCGCGACACATCTATTTTGTTTTCGAGGGGGACACATTTTAACGTTAAATACAGACTCCCCAGAACAACCTCCTTCGCGGGGGCGCATTTAACTTTAGAATCTTAAATGGCTCTCTAGGTCGAGTGACACCTCATTCGAAAGAGCTTTTAATTCTGGATGTCATCATGTATTTTTTTTATTTTAGTTCATATGTTGTTGAAAAAAAAATTTTACTTATGCTTACAAATAAAAGACAATTTTGTATTAATCATTTAATTAATTGTTCAAAATGCCAAAGGGAAAACTATAAAAAGTTTCAATTTATTTTCACTGTAAAAACTGTTTACAAATAAAAGGTATTTCAACGAACATTGTTAAGAATTTCGGAGGTAATGATACGCCGCCTGAGTTCTTCTAGAGACTGAGTGGCATAAATTTTAGACTTTAAATGTCCCCATAAAAAGAAATCGAGTGGTGTCAGATCAGGTGATCTGCGTGGCCACTCAGTAGGTCCGCGGCGACATATCAATTGATTTAGAAAATTTTCATTTAAAAACTGTCGAACTGCAACTGTAAAATGTGGATGTGCGCCATCTTGTTGCATTGTCTTCTAAAATGTTGTTATCGTTTTCCATAGTTTCAACAATCATTGGATAAATGTAGTTATTCAAAAGCTCAAGGTACATATCCCCATTAAGATTTCCTGGCAGAAAATATGGTCCAATAATCTTATTTTCGAGAATTCCTGCCCACACATTAAGTTTTTCCGGATGTTGAGTGTGTTCCTCTCTAAATAATGTGGGATTGGTGTCACTCCAATAACGGCAGTTATGACGATTAACCAAGCCATTCAGGTAAAAAGTGCAATCGTCGGAAAAACATATTGAATATAAAAAATTTTGATCGTTTGCTAATTGGTAAGTCATCTCTTTCGCAAATTGCAAACGAGAGTCAGGATCGTCTTCATTCAGTGCTTGAACTAATTGTAGTTTATAAGGGTGGCATTTATAAGCTTTTAAAATGTGTTGACAACGTGTGCTAGAAACTCCCGAAATTTCAGATAGCTTACGAATGCTCAAATTATGATCCGCTTCCACATGACCAAGAACGACAATTTCGGTAGCCTGATTTCTAACAGGACTTCGAAATTGTCGTTTTTTATTTTCCACCGATCCTGTTTGAGAGAACTTTTGAACCAAACTGGCGACATAAACATCGGAGGTGTGTTTATTTGGGTAACACTGATTAAAAATTGTTGCCGTAAGCCGTGCATTATCATTGTTTTTAAAATGGAGAGAAGTTATTTTAACCCTTTCGTCTTTCGAATAAGTCATTTTTAGAATTAATAATTATTAAACACACTTCTGCTAAACACTTTTCTTTGAGAACTGAGTAGCGACTAAAAGATATTGACTGGTAAATTTGTTATCAGTATCTACCAATTATTTTTCATTAGTCAAAATACCTTTTATTTGTAAACAGTTTTTACAGTGAAAATAAATTCAAACTTTTTATAGTTTTTATACTTGGAAATAACTCTAACAAGTAGACTTTCACAATAACCAATTTTATGAATCTGTGTGATCTTAAGCAGATAAATACTGTTCTGAATATGCATGGTCGAATTCTTGACCTTGCATTTACTAATTTGCCATGTATTATAAATAGGGATAATGCACCGTTGGTTGCGGAAGATGCACAGTACCATCCTGCATTAGTTCTTAACTTTTTTAATCTGGGTGTGCGTGAAAAGCAGGTGTCAATACTTGTCAGGGTAAGACTAATTATAACTTTAGAAGAGCTGATGTTGTGGGATTGTATGGTGCATTGATGGACATTGATTGGTCATTTTTAGAAAATATAATTGATGTTAATGTTGCACTTGATTTATTTTATTGCAAAATTTATACTGTCTTCAATAGTTTTGTTCCGCAATTTAAAGTATTTAATCGAAAATATCCCCCTTGGTACACGGCTGACATGATTAAGATTATTAAGAGGAAAGCACGGTGCTTTAAGCAGTTTAAGAGTACTGGTCGCCATGAGTTTTTGCGTGAATATAAAGAGCTGAGAGCATATATCAAGCGTTGTTCTGGATTAGCTTATAATGATTATATAGTTAATGCTGAGCTTAATCTGTGTCACCATCCGGAGCAATTTTGGTCATTTATTCACTCAAAAAACCGCTCCACAAGAATTCCTGGAAGTATGAACTATAACGGTCAAACAATAAATGATCAACAAATTATTGTTAATGCGTTTGCAGAATTTTTTCACAGTGTTTTTGTTGATCCTATGATTAATAATCATACCAACGCTCTTCCGTCCTCGTCAAATTGTAGTATTTCATTTAAAAGTATTACTGAGGCAGAGGTGATTGAGGCATCAAAAAGATTAAAAAATAAGTTTACCTGCGGTCCAGATGGTATACCGTCTTCATTGTTAAAGACACGGTTAGAGTTTTAATGGCTCCTTTACTGGCAATACATAATCTTTCAGTTACAACAGGAGTTTTTACCCTCCTGGGAGCTGTATGACCTTGTCGCTGGTGGAGGGGCTTAAGTAGCTACAGTGAACCCAAGAGCTAAACCGGCGGGAGTTTTATACTCCTGGCAGGGTCACCCAAGCCGGAAAGGTCGAGGGAGAGTAGTGAAAACTAAGAAACAGCTCAGCTACCCAAGCCAAGGTGGAAACGCATCGTGCCGAGGGCTGAATGGTGCGGGGGTAGGTAAAAATGTCGCATCGTAAACGATCCCTTTGGGGAACCTGGCGCACCCCATCGTATTTAGCCTTCC
>NW_019416758.1:570653-593560 GCF_000390285.2 Anoplophora glabripennis | reverse complement strand
ACAACAAAAACTAAACTTGTTTATTTCTTAACAACTATACCCTATGTATATCAAGAACATGTTACTGATTTGCAATTAGGTGATCACTTATGTTTAGATATTAAAGTAAACGTTCAACTTAATACATGTGAAGTTCGCCAGCATAAGCCATATGACAATGTTATTAAACATAGAAACCTGTCTCAAGCCAATCTGCTTAATTTGAATATTTTTTTAAGTAATGAAAATTTTATGTTTGTGTGTTTTCATGGTTCGTGTAAGAAACTCATATTTACCTATAAAAACAAAAGGCTATGCCCCGTCAAAAAGGACTCACTGACGTTTCTGTGTTCCTAAAAATACACAACGTGAATAATTATTCGAATAGTGATATTTTAAACTTATTCTTTATTCATGGCGAATGTAACAAGGTTCTAAAAAGGACATGCCGCACATTTAATGAAAGATGTCATTTACCAGCAATGACGAAAAAGAAATTTAGGAAGATTGAATCAAACTTTTTGCATTTTGGGAGAGTAATAGCAAGAAAAATGTTCCTAGGTCTTCTTGACGTTGTTACATAGCTACTTTTTCAGACTGTAGAAAAGAACCTGATTTTTCTGGAAAGCTGTTAGAGATAAGTATGACAACCTTATATCAGTCGAAAGGGCATTGATTTTGCATTCACCTATGGCAATTAATATGGGTCACTCCATTTGAAAAAAAAAACATTTTTCAACTCGTAAGATTATTAAATGTAGGTAGGTCTCAATATTTCCAAGTCTGAATAACGTACACGTTTTGCTCACAGATGGCAAGATAGAGTAATTTATGCCAATTGCTGTGAAAACTGCAGGTTTCTAACTTTTACGGTTTAGATGCTATCTAGCCTCATTTACTCTACCTAACATTAACCAAGGAATTCAAAAATTCAATAATATGCAGGGTGTTCCATTTAAAATAACAAAGTTATGTAGCGCCCAAGCGAAATAAAACACCCTGTAAAGCTAAAAATATTTTCTTTACATGGCCCACATGATTCCAGGTAACTTTTATTAAAACCATTTTTTTAATACATTTTAGTTACATTCGAGAAAAGAAAATTGCGGAAAATTCTTGGAAAATCTTATATAGTTTTCCGTGGGTTGAATATTTATGAACATCAAACGTATCATTTTATAGATTTTCGATATTTAGATAAACTTCGTTTTTTACAAAACCCCAGAGAAAGAAATCCAATGGATTAATATCTGGGGATCATGGCGGCCCTCTTGTATCAATCCAGCTGTCTTCAAATGTAGCATTCAAATAACTTATGTTTATTTGGGCGTTATGTGGAGGTGCACCATTTTGTTGGAAAATAATGTAGATGTACTCATTAACTGGTAATTCTTCCATATACTCTTATATCTGATCTCTCAAAAAATTGTTATACCGTTCACCAGTTAAAGAACCATCAAAGTATGGCCCTAATATTTTTGAACTTAGCATACTACACCACACATTAATATGAAATTAATTTTCGAAATTTATTTCTCTTGTAATTTTAGTATTATCATGGCTCCAATGATAAGATGTATTGCTGTTAACATGCCGTTGTTAGAAAAATTACTTTCATCTGTCCATAGAATCATTTTTGGAAAGTTGGGATTATTATTTGCATTATTTAAGTACCAACAACAAAACTGTATTCCTTGTCCAGTCATTTTCATGAAGATGTTGAATCAAATTCACCTTGTAAGGAAACAATTTATTTATGTAGAATTTTATAAACAAAATATTCAGTTAAATTATAATTCCTGGCTAATTCCTCTATGGAAGTATTCGGATTTTCTTGCACACTTAATAGTAAATCTAATTCTTCTTGATTTTCATTGCAAGTATAAAGAAACTCTTTTCTTCTTTAGCGTTCCATACTGTAATTTTCCTTCAAGTTTACTAAACTTTCTTCTGTTAGGATAACGTTATCGATATAACTGTAAAGCTGCAACAATGTTTTTTTTCTACATTTATAATAAACCTGCAGCAACTTCTTCATTAAATTGATTAATTTTGTTATCAGTTAAACTTGAAAAGTGACAACAATTACAAGCAAACGGATATGTTATAGATATTGTTGTATGCAAAATTGTTTTTTCAGTGCCTTATATTTGATATGATTTAGAAAACGAGCATCATAAACTAAAGTCAAAGGCTGAAAGTTTTCTCATTTTGCAAGGGTATACAAATTGTATATGTTTGGAAAGAAAATAAATAAATCAATCAAACCGTGCAAAAAAATTTATACAATCCCATTTAAAAAAAAATATCAATTATGTCACCACTAATTTAATGTTATGAAAAAAGAAATTTTGTGCATCAGTATAAAGAAAATAACATCCCATTTAAAAATATATACAGGGTGTCACGTAACGAATGTTACATACTTCAAGGGTATAATCTAGAACTCAAATGGTGTCGATTTACATAACCAAACTAGCTTCAACGAAAAATGTTGCAAAAAAAGATACAGGGTGTTAGTTCCTTTTTTTAATTCTTCACCTTAAATTCAGAACCCAGTTATCCGCTTTGAGTAAAATCTGCTGTTACTTAATTTCTCTTCATGAAGTATGTAATAATTATGTTCCTATTAGGTTAAATCATACATCATTTTGCTTTGTGAATATTCTTCTGTAACTTTACTGTACGTTTAAATTTTTACATGCAACTATCAGAAATAGGTAGAGAATTTGATTCTACAAAAAATAATGTATACCTATCAAAAGTCGAAATTATGCTCGGTTATGAAGATATTACAGAAAATATTTATTAAGTTTGTATTTTGCAAAAGTTTGTTTCTGCAATTGTCACAATGAATTTACGAATTATGAAATGAGAGACATGATAGTAGTATATGTACAGGAACATTTTAGTGAACTATGAGAACATATGAAAAGCCTCAATCGTAGACAGCCTTCTCATAAATAGTTTGCTTCTTTATTCACCAGATTAGGAAAAACTGAAAACTTGCAGTATAATTCACGAAATGGAAGGGTACAAGACGAACAACAAAATCAAGAAAGGGTAGAAGAAAATCCTGAAATTAGTAAGTATTCGTCGTTTGTCAGCAGTCAGAGGAGTTGGCCGCAAAACCATTTTAACTTTATTCCACACGCAGCAGTTGCAATGTTTTCACCGTGTACAAAATTTGCTTGCACTAGACTACCCACTCCAGTTACATAACAGGGATTACCCTTTCTCAGGAGAATTGTCTTTACAGATGAAGCTGTTTTAACCTGTAGAGGTGTTTTTAATTGAAAAAAACTCTCACGTGTGGAGCGAAGAAAATCCACATGCAATAAAAGAGCATCACTTCCAACACAAATTTTCAGTTTACGTCTGTTGCAGGATTATAGGAAATTTTATTTTGGGGCCTATTATTCTACTTGCAAGGTTGAAACGGCCAAAATTATTTAGAATTCCTTCGGCAAGAACTTCCTGGGGCTCTCGAGAAGTACCAATTCATACTAGACGACAAATGTGGTTCAAGCACGATAGTGCTCTTCTCATTACAGCCATTTGGTGAGAGATCATTTAAATCAAGCATTTCCAAACCGTTGGATTGGTCGAGGTAGTGACTTTCCTTGGCCTTCCTTTCCTCGCTGTCCGGATTTTAATCCGTTAGACTTTTACTTTTGGGGTCATTTGAGAGGAATTGTTTACAACTCTATAACACCTAATATGGGAGAAGAACTTTGGGATAGAATAAAAGATGTTGTACGACAAGTTAGACAAATGTTTAATTCGTTTCCTATTCTCAATAGTTGCATAAAACGTTTAGGGGAATGTGTCGAAGAGAATGGGGGACACGTAGAACATTTATTATAAATTAGTAGACTTTTTATTACTGCTACTACCTTTCATTATGCTATTCCTAAATTCCTTTTTGGTTAAAAAACTTTTGTACAAATATGAAAAAAAGAGAAAAAGGAAAAAAGATTAAATAAAAAAAACGTGGAGGTAGTTTGGAAGCGTAAGTGCGTAACAAAGGTGCCGACAAATCACTCAGCCTGAAGGGTGTAGATTCACTAAAATATTTTAAATACAGATATCAAAATCTAGGGCTCCACTAGCAATAAAACGCAACCCTGCTAGGAAGTTCCCAGATTGACCGGTTTTCTAAACTACAACTATTTTTCACAATGATGTTGAAGTAAAGTGATAATAAACACAAAAAAATAAATAAATGCAATATGAAAATCTTCCGATATAGAAGAATTTTTTTTAAAAGAAGGAAATAGATAATTTAAATAAATATGTATGTAAACAGATACTATTATATTTACGGCTATTTTAAAGATAGTTAAATTTAAGTACTATCTTTAGGCGTGCCAATCGTGATCACGTAAGGCATACAATCAAATAGTCATCATCAATCATATAAATATATATCACTTAATTCAAGAAATGGCGTAAAAAAATAAATATAACTGCACATAAATATCGCCAAACTTATTTGAAATACAGTCCAACAATTTTATTACTGATATAAAAAAAGGAAATTTATATTTACACACATTAAAAAAAACTATTATAATATATGTTGTACACAATGCGTAGATGTTAAAAAAAAATTACTTAGTAATTAAATTCTCGAATTTGCACCAATAGACTTTCCCTAGCAAACTTGATAATCAGTCACAAACAAAACAAAAAAATAACGGAAAATTCTGACCTTTTGCAATGGCAATGGCAATTTGGTTATCTTACAATAAACCTGGAGAGGCGAAAACTTCTTTCCCAGTTGGATCTATTAAATTATGAAATAATTTAATGAAAACAATAATTCAGTACTACTTTTATTCTATTACAATGCCCAATTCGGTGTTCAAAGTTATCAATTACATTTTGAATAACATTTGTTGTTATGTTTCGAACTTCTTCTCTGATACGATTTTTCAATCCTTCGTTAGTGTGTGGTCATACATTTTGCTTTTCAGATAACCCCACAAAAAAAATTTAATGGGGTCAAGTCAGAGGAGCATGGTGGTCATTCAAGCGGCCCTCTTATGCCTCTCCATCGATTTGGGAAAACTTCATTAAGTCCATCACGCGCTTGAAATAAACCCATTTTAAGCGCTCCGCCCATAACACTTATTTGGACAACGAATAAACATAGCGACTCAAATAAAAAAACAATTGAAAGATAAAGTGTTTTCCTAATGCTGTCATGTAATAGCTTTTTCAAAATTAGCTTCTAATTGTTTAAATTTAAAGAGTAAACTATGCAAAAAATCGTCATATTTACACAACTTATTTACTTAACAATAAAAGTTTAAATCAAAAATTGCCTACAAGAGGGAAGTGGGTCTATCTTTTAGCTTTGCAATGATACCAAAATTATATCGATTTGATAAAAATTACTCAGAATTCTATGTTAAATCCCAAACCACTATAACTTCAGAAACGAACATATTTTAAATGTTGCAATCACATGTGTTTTACTCAAGAGAGATGGACTTAGAGATTGGTGATTGCGGGCAGGACCAGAGTTCAAAGAAATATTTAGTTAGTTATAATCTATACGATTTCAATTGACAGTATTGAATTAATTGATCTAACGGGGTTAGACTCTTTTATTTTCATTGGTAGAAGTTTTTGCATCCAATGAGGCAGGATTATCAGAGGTTGATATAAAAACAATCTTGAGATAAAAGCAGTGCGGTATAACCAGGCAACGTTATTTCTAGTGGAAATCTATAAAAATGTATTTTTTTAATATGTGTTTTTACTACACTATTAGTTTGTAATGAGCTTTCGATATCGGTAATTAGATTTCGATACCAGCGATAACAATGAAACTTTTAATAATACATCAAATTAATTTATACAGGGTGGGTCATTAATAATGGTACACAGCTTATTAGCATATTGTTAACATCAAAATATAGCAATGGAGCCAAACATGCCTTAATCAATTGTTGTTCCTTTTTGTTCTGCAGGGTGTTAAATTTGAAAAAATATTTTCGATTTACTGCTATACATATTTTCAATATGTATGGACGGATTGTTTTCAAAATTTGTAGTTTTACGTATCTTGAGGTGGCAAATACGAATATACAGTGTTGGGGTTACGTCCAGGGGGGCGCTAGTTATACTGTTCTATTAATGTAAAAATATGTCTTACTTTTTGTATTTTACAATTTTGAATTTTTTAACTAGGAAATTATTGAACTGTTATTATTTTTTCCATAGTAGACATTGACATAATAAATTGATAGCACATTATACTCAAGAAGTAAGAGAACATCTTAATAGAAATTTCCCACACCGCTGGATTGGACATTTTAGCGAAGTACCTTGACCTGCACGTAACCCTGATTTAAATTCACTGGATTTTTATTTTTGGGGCTTAAATCTCTAGTTTGCAAAGACATTATTAATAGCCAAGAACAACTGTGGACAAATATTCAAGTATCAGTTCATATTATCAAACAACATAGAACTTTATTTAACATCAGACAAAATTTAAATAAAAGGCCAAGAAAGTGCGTTGAAGTCACTGGTGATTGCATTGAGAATCTTTTATGATTAATCATTTCTTAAGATATGCATAATAAAATTTTTAAGTTGCTGTCATATTCGTCTTAATTCTTATAATTCAGGCTTAGTATCTTAAGACCTGCTAAATTTCAAATTTTTTAATTCCCGCCGAATCTCAAAAACTTAAAACGTCTGTACACAGAAAACCGTCGAGTTTATAGATTTGTAACATACCTTTTTTATTTAGAATTGAATGTAGTTAAATAATTTCAAGTCAAAAATTCAAATATTGTAAAATACAAAAAGCTACACATATTTTTACATTGATAGGATAATATAACTAGCGCCTCCTAGACGTGACCCCAACACTGTTTGCATTTTCGTATTTGCCACCTCAAAAAATTACTACAAATTTTCATAACAATCGATCCATACATACTTAAAATATAGCAAACAATCGAAAATATTTTGTCAAAACTGTAGAACGAAAAGGAGCAACAATTGATTAAGGCATATTTGGCTCAACCACTATATTTTAACGTTAACAATCTGCCATTAAGCTGTGTACCATTATTAATTACTCATCCTGTATAGTACAACATTTTAGCATTTCCATCCCCAACCATGTTTAATAAAGGAAATGCCAATGATAATTTCGTTTTTGTTTTTTTTTGCTGTTTTTATTGAGAAAGTATAAACTATACAATTTTTGTTTCTAAATGCACCTGGTCATAGGTACTAACAAAATAACTCTCATTTATGATCAACTGCATGTCTTGATGAGTTTTGACGATTTTTAATTAGTTTTGGTAATATTGAAGTTAGTGCATAGTTTAGTGATCAGCTTTGGTGCCATCCGCATTTAGATATTGTACGGACTTTTTGTTTACACATTTGTTTCTAGTTCAGTGTGGTGATATAACTCCAGAAACTGATTAGAAAAGGATCAAAATCAACGTTACGTTCGTCTTCGCGTCGAAAGAATATAAATAATATTGTTATAAACTGAAATTTTATATTTCAATGTTTTTACAATAAACTTAGTAGTTGATGTTTTGCAAATATATTTTTGGCTCATTTTATTTGACAGTAGAGTGTGTTGATCCAACTGAGGATAAGTACTAAAAAGTATTTTATACTACTCTTACAAGACTTAAAAAAATAATAAATTAATATAATTTTTCCAACATATTCGGAAGTTGCATGATTTTTTATTGATCCATTAACGGAGTAGCTGAATATATGGAAACTAGACGTGATACAATTATGGGATAAGAAATCTATTAACAAATACGGCGGAAAAAAATATTGATTCAAATCAAAATATTTTCATGTTTATAACTTCACCGCTTTTAAATTCCAAAATATTGCAAGTACTTTTTTAAAGTAGAAATAGTAGTAGTAGTAGTAGTAATATAATTTATTCATGTATGTCTATTATAAGGATATGAAACGTCAGACAAACAAGACAAACAAGGATGTAAAAAACAGATTAAAATACTATCACTATTTAATCTTAAAGACAACTTGGTATAGTTTTACAATTTAATTTTGGCTTGGACTAAGTCATTGTTATTTAGAGAACTAAATAAAAGAGGATGTTCTAGCACAACTTCACTATTTTAGCAATAACTTGAAAACGAAAAAAGATATCGACCTCCGGTTTGTGTATTTGTTTTCCTTAATAAATGGTCTATCAAGCCATGAAAAAAATCTATATCGTTGCATTTAATTTTTTTAGTAAATGGAGACAATTACAATACTTTTCTAATTAGCGTTATCTACCTTTGCGCAGGAAAATTGTATTTTTATTCCCATATCATAAATATAAATTTTATTAATAGTTATTTAAAATGAGCCGTCGTTTATTGAAATTGATTAAGGCATTTAGAAGTTATGATAATTTAAAAATTTCAAGATGGTGTCCTTCATACTGGTGTTGCTATGGTAATAACAAAAAAAAACAAAAAACAAAACTTGCAAAGGGTTTAACAGTGTATCTGAAAAGTGTATTTTCAATTTAGGTTATATAAGCGAAATTTCGAAAAAAACAACAATTTTCTGTAACACTAGCAGTTGGCCCTCTAGTGGTGAAATTACAAACTTAAAAATATTTTAAATCATTTCTTTTGGTCGTACTTGTTAATAAATTTCTTACCCCATAATCATAGCTCGTCTAGTTTCCTATATACAGCCGCTCCATACCGTTAATGGATCACCCTGTATATTTGGGAAAGGTAAAACATGTGCATAATTTTAGTGACTGCAGTATTACATAAAACCAAAAAAGAGAAGGAGCGTGACATTCGCGGGATGTCAATTATTTAATTTTGTGTTGCGATGAAATTTGTTTGTACAACTGCAACATTAACGGTACATTAATTGCATCAATTCGAAATTGATACAATTATTGAAGTAAAAATTGTAACGAAGTGGCTCATTTAAATCAATCTAAATATTTTAAATATGTCCACCTTAAAATTATCATAGTGGGAGAGTGATAGTCTCTGCCTCCAGCTGTAACGCCCGTGCACCCGACCCCGCAGTGATAACCGTGCAGTGTACAGAAAATGGACTCTTAAGATAATTTCTTACATCGAGGTGAAAATGTGAAGGGGCACCATCTTGTGGGAAGCAGACATCACCAGCAGGCATATCATATCATTAGGGTTAGGAAAAATTCATTTCAGGGCTGGAATAAGTTAAAAACGCAAAAAATCCAAATAAATGTCTCCTCTCAAATTGCCCTCAAAGAAATAAGGTCCCAGTATGTGATTTCTTACTATTCCAGCTTAAACATTCACTTTTTCCTGTCGTTGCGTATGTTTTTCTTGCTTCCAATGCGGATTTTCTGGGCTCGAAAGCCTAGTATTTTGCCTGTTCATGGTTCCGTTTAAGCAAAAAGTTGCTTTGTCACTGAAAATTATGAGGTTTTTTTTTAATTTGGGTTGCCTTTCAAATAAATTTCTAATTTCCTCGCAAAACTGTAATCTTCTGTCTGTGTCATCTGCACATAGTTCTTGTGAGACGTTAACTTTGTAAGGATGCCATTTTTGAGACTTCAGACTTATCTGAACTGAAGACTTCGACAAGTTGAAGTTGGCTGAGATAGACCTAATGCCTAGTGAGAATTTTCAGTAACGACGAGCATCACATTTTGACGGTCACTTTCGCTTACCATTCTTCACCTTCCTGATTCAGGTAAATCTTTTATATTTCCGGTTTCTTCAAACTTTTGGGATATTTTACTTATTGTAGCTCGAGTAATTCTTTGGTCTGGATACTTATGGTGAAATAAGTCACATACCTCCAGTTTACGGATTTTATCTCCATATCCAATCATAATTAAAATATCAATTCCGTTTTTTGCTTAAACGGGCAACCATTTTTCAAAATAATTTAACAACGAATTCAGCAATTTTTTAAAATCTGAATTGGAAAAAAATATGAATTTTGTTCTATCATTTTGGAACACAGTGTATATCTATATCTCAAAATGCTGTTTGTTGCTAGCGACATATGCTCTCTGACCTCAAAACCTACTTTTCTATAAAAAAAGAGTAAAAAAGTTCGCTTTTCTGTCTTTTTATGTCTAACTTTTCTGGACTGTAATTAAAATACAGGTAAATAAGTGCGAAATATTTATGGGGTGCTTGCCGGAGTTATTTTGTAAAAAAGAGTTCATATAAACATGGATCGAAATATGTCGTTTCCGAGACACAGTGTTTAAATTTTAATTTTAATTTATTTTTATTAATTATTTCAAAGAGTTTTAAAGATATTGTCTCAAAATTTGAAAAATACTTTTAGACAAGGCAAAATCGGCGGCTTCTTATGAAAAAATTAGTGAATTTGATTTTTTTCCCTGAATGAGGATCTAAATGTTACCGGGTCACAATTTGTTTAAACTAATTTTTTTTAAACAAATTGCAAAAATCACTTGTTTCGCTCCGGACAATTTTTTTTTAGGTTTTTTGAGGGATTCTAAACAAAATAGTTCCTATGCAGTATGCTCCTAAAATCAACGGTTTCCGAGTTATAAACAATTTAAAGTACGAAAAAAATGCAATTATTTTCAAGACTCAGAAACAATAACAAAAAATCAAATTTTTGATGTTACTAAAGTTTAAAAGTGATCTTTAATCATCCCTTGACAAAATACTGAGGAGTTATTTGGTGTAATTACATTGTAATGCGTATTATTTTACCTATTAACAATATACATTTTGACTTGCGCGCCGCGCCGCTCGGGCACCCACTGTGCGCCGACCCCGTCAGCACCAGCGCCTCGCTTTTTCATATACCTCGACATATATTTTAAAGTAAATAAAAAATAAAGAGTAAAATGTCTTATTATAATATTCGCAAATTCAAAATTATATATTATTTAAGTAATGTTTAGAAATTTATAATATTCAATAAACAAAAAATAATTTTAATAAATAAAAATGCAGCATTTCTAAAATATATCCAAAAGTGAGGTGATGAATATACGGGCTGTTACAAATTCGCTTCTCACTACAGGGATCTCGGAAACAGTAACAGCTACGAAGTAGCTTAAATGGGGGCAGGGTAGCGTAATCAGGAGACCAACATTATGCCTCTAAAATATCAAGGCTAACATGATTAGTTTTCGAAATATTTAAAAATCCGAAATTTTGGAAATCTGTTTTTGTTTCATTTCAGCCTTATTTGAGGTGATATTGAAAAAAGAACAACACTTTCTCATGGCCACTTTTTGCCCTCTATCGAATAGTATAATCAATTTTTGTATGTAACGTTACGTCTCTCTAGGACCATCATCAACTTAACTTATTTAAATATGATTTTAGAAATTTTATTACATTTTTTGCAAGCCTTTATGACCCCAAATACTGTACTGCCTCAGTCCGAACCAGATTCAGACGTTTTCTGTCACATGACTAACCTTAGTCATTAGTAGCTGTATTCATTATGTACACATTGGCAACACTGCTGTGCTGTGTGCGATGTCAGCTGTCTTTTTATAATGTGTAACCTAGAAAATATAAAATAAATTGAGTTTTCCTTACACTGCTCGAACCATCAACATGTCTTTCATTTCGACTACCTAAAATTTGTTAATCTAAGACATAAATTAACTTGGCGCAGTCAAAAATAAACGTACCAAAACGAAGCCAATGATGCTCGCAACCCACTAAACAAAAAGAAAAGAAAAGCCATCACATTTCTTGGATGATTGAAGATTAATTTTCGACCATCGAGACACCAACATCCCAACCAAAGTTCAGGCTCAGGCTTTCAGCCACCAAGGTATTTCTTTTGAAATATTTCACTTAGTATGGACAGAGGGATTTATGCCCATGTGCTTTTCAAGCGAAAACCTATCAGAAACTTGGAAGTTCTGGAAGCAAAAGTTTGAAACATATTTGAAAGCCACAGAAATCATCAAAAAGGACGACTCAACCAAATGTGCACAACTTCTAACGCTGATAGGAGATCAAGGTATTCGTATTTATAATACTTTTACTTTTTTGAATGAGGAAACTGAAACACTTGAACTATTGCTGAAGAAATTTGATGATCACTTTTTACCAAAGTCGAATTTGACGTATGAAAGATATAAATTTCTGTCCTGTCGACAAAAAGACGGACAATCTATTGAACAGTTTATCATCGAAATCAAAAATTTGTCTTTATCATGTGAACTTTCCAACATATGAGAATCATTAGTCAAAGATATCCTTGTGTGTGGAATAAGATGTGACAATTTGAGAAAGCAGCTGTTTGACAAAGACTGCAAGACTCTCGAGGAAGCTGTAAACTTCTGCACCACCTCTGAATCAACAAAAGAACATAACCGTCAGATTACAAATGGTTTTGGAAATTCAAACGGAGGCGATATTCATTCAGTCCACTCCAAATTCCGAAACAGCAGCAATCCAGGGGCGAGGTTAAACCAGCAGAAGATAACAAGGCCAGTTCAAGTCTGTCGTAACTGTGGGAAAACACACCAACCTCGGAGATGTCCAGCTTACCGAGTTAAGTGTTCTCGTTGTCAAAAGTTTAACCACTTTTCGAATGTATGTTTAAAATTTCCAAATAACAATAACCATATTAATTCTAATTTTCAGCAATTAAGTAATAACCTACACAAAAACTCTAAACACAAACACATTCACACACTGGAACACGAAACACAATCTCTCGATGAAAGAGATACTGTTCAGAGATTTTTACTTTTAGATTCCATTGAGCGAAGTCTGCCTACCCAGCACCTGTCGGGGCAGTCGGGGACAATCGAAACGGTGTCGGAGGATTCATGGACTGCGAGCGTTGAGATCAACAACAGTCACACAACAGTATTCAAACTGGATACAGGAGCAATGGCAAATATAATAACGGTAAAAGTATTAAAACAAATAAATTTCAATATGTCAAATTTGCAAAAAAACAAATATCAAACTTAGCTCTTATACAAAACATTCTCTACCTGTTCTCGGTCAACTATTTCTCAGATGTAGAACTAACAATAAAACTTGTAATTTGTTGTTTTACGCTGTCGAATTGGATAGCACACTAATTTTAGGCCTCAAAGGCTGTTTAGACCTTGAACTAATAAAAAAAATACAGACAATTGATAAAAATTTTCAAGATAATTCTAATTTAAACAAAATTTTGAATAAATATCAAGATATTTTTAAAGGTATAGGCTGTCTTAAAAGGGAATATCATATTGAACTTAAAAAAGATGTCGCACCATCAATTAGTCCTGTTAGAAAAATACCTTTGGCCAAAATAGATAAATTAAAATACACTTTGAATCAATTAGAAAAGGCAAAAATTATCAAAAGAGTGGAGGGAAGTACTGACTGGCTCCACCCTATAGTAATTGTAAAAAAAACTAACGGAAACTTACGTATATGCATGGATCCATATAAGCTTAATGAATCAATAAAAAAACCTACATTTCATTTACCCACGTGGGACGAAATTAGCACTAAAATACACGGCTCAAAATTTTTTAGCACGTTAGATGCTACTCAAGGCTTTTTGCAGGTGAAATTGGATGAGGAAAGTCAGAACCTTTGTACTTTTGGGACACCTGTAGGTAGATACTCTTTTTGTCGTCTACCATACGGTCTTTCATGTTCTTCAGAGGTTTACCAAGAAAGAATGTATGAAATTTTTGGAAACATATAGGGTTGTGCGATATTCATCGATGACCTAATAATATTTAGTAGCTCTATTACAGAGCATTGCTCTATTTTAGAAAAAGTCCTTAAGACTGCCAAAAAACATAATATTCGTTTCAACCAAGAAAAATGTAAATTTTTATACAAAAAAATAAAATATATGGAACATCAAATAAGCGAACAAGGCATAGAAGTTGACAAATCTAAAATTCAAGCAATTATTGACATGCCTAGTCCTGGAAACGTCAAAGATTTACGTTTCTTAGGCATGGTCACTTACATAGCCAAATTTGTTGAAAATTTATCTGAAAAAACCTCAATTTCGCGCTCTTTGTTAAAAAAAGACACTATTATTCAATGGCATGAAGAACACGACAGAGCATTTCAAAATTTAAAGTTAATGCTAACAAAAACCCCTTGCTTACAATTTTTTGACACTAATAAAGAAACGACTATTTCTGTTGACGCTAGCCAAAGCGGAATGGCTGGGACTTTAATGCAAAATAACCGACCTTGTGCTTATGCAAGTCATGCCTTAACAGAAACTCAGACTTGTTACTCACAAATACAGAAAGAGCTTTTAGCTTGTTGGTTTGGCGTTACTCGATTTTATCAGTATGTTTTCGGAAGAAAATTTCGCCTAGAAACTGACCATAAACCTCTTATCTCAATCATAAAAAGCCATTACATCTTTGTCCTCCATGGCTTCAAAGAATGCTAATGCAATTAAAAAAATATGACTTTGAACTAGACTTTACTGACCCTAGTCTATTTTCAGAAAGTAATTTCCAACTTTCAAGTAAAGCTTTGAGAGTGGTGGAAAGTCATGCTTTGGAAAACTTAACATCCATTAATGATAATAACAAGGAAAAGGAAGGTATGTCATTGGAACGGGGAAACAATAATGATAACTTTTTTCTTGGTAGCTGTAGCGAAAGTTCAGACAATTTTGTCAGTGGAAACTCAAGCTTTTCGAGTCCACCTGACAAAAACATTACCTTAACTGTAAATAACTCATTCAACAAATCTGATTTTGAAGGCTTTGTAAGTAAAAAACTCCTGGAAGATGCTAAAAAATCTCAAAAGACTGACGAAAACAATTTTGTTTTAGACTTAGAACTTCCTAGCACTTCTTTTGACATATACAAAACTTCTTACGATTTCCAACAAAGGGAGGATAACCCTGCCACCAATTCTGTTACCATTAAAACTAAATCTGGTAGGAAATCAAAACCTCCAGATAAACTCATCTCTCAGATCACACAGAGCAAAATAATTGTTAAATTGTCTGAAACCTGTATGTTTGTCTGTACATTATACATTTAACTGTTTGTAATTGTAAGACCTTATAAATAGCATATAATACTATAATAAGTAGAAAAAACTGTGATATTTTGACAAATTGCAATAAGTAGGGAAACTGACAGATAAGCTTTATGTAAACAGGAAACGTTCTGTAATACTCTGTAGATCTTTTCATAAGAATACTAAGCACATTTAAACATTTGGAAGTGCAACTCTTTCATCACAGTAGTTATCTTGTTGACTAATTGCTGTGACTTGTAACATTTAAAAATACAACTTTCTTGTGGGGATCTATGGCTGATTGAATTAAACACAGGTTTTGATATTAGTTATAGGCTTCTCTATTGTACACTGGAGTTACTAACACACGTTACAGTTGCTGAAGGTTGTAGTATCTTGGACTTTAAAAATGTTGCAAAACTTCCAAAATAATTCAACCATAAAAAGGGGGATGTCACATGACTAACCTTAGTCATTAGTAGCTGTATACATTATGTACACATTGGCAACACTGATGTGTGCGATGTCAGCTGTCTTTTTATAATGTGTAACCTAGAAAATATAAAATAAATTGACTTTTCCTTACACTGCTCGAACCATCAACATGTCTTTCATTTCGACTACCTAAAATTTGTTAATCTAAGACATAAATTAACATTTTCTATCGAAAAATTCAACTTCATTGTATTCGTTCCAAATATATCTAAATTTTTTATTTAGATTTCTTTGTTTATTGAATACACAATTGTGTACACTGTAAGTGTCGTTAGACCCTGTGAAATCCATCTAGTTATTTATACTATTACCACCACGCCTTATAATAAAACATTTATTATTATTAACTATTACCATCACTTGGTCATACATAACTCAATAAGTTGTTGAGTCAAAATTAAAACATTATTACAATTTTAATTTTATTATGACAAATTAATTCTTAAAAATGCATATCAACAACCAAAACGCAAACTGAATATTCTTCTTTAAAAAATTTCAGTAAATGTTCAAAAACATTTTCGTTTTGGCAAAGGTTAAAAATGAAGATCAGGGTAATATTATCAGAATTTATTATATCTGTAATTGCAACTGTAAAAGAGCACGTCATATGTATTTGTATGAATATTCTGAAAAAAATAGATCGGAATTTGTTTGAATTTTGAGCACTCGAGAAGCCTAGAAATAACGATGGACACAGGAATAAAACTCTAATAATGATATTATTTTAATGCGTGGTGGTAATAGTTTAAATAACTAGATGAATTTCACAGGGTCTAACGGTCACTTACAGTGTAAGATAATTCAATAAACAAAGAAATCTATATAAAAAATTTAGATAAATTTGAAACGAACACACTGAAGATGAATTTTTGGAGACAAAACGTCTGAATCTGGTTCGGACTGAGGCAGTACAGTATTGGGGGTCATGAAGGCTTGCAAAAAATGTAATAAAATTTCCAGGGTCGTATTTAAAAAAATGAAGTTGATGAAGGTCCTGGAGACACAAAACGTTACATATAAAAATTGATTATGCCATTCGATAGAGGGCAAAAAGTGGCAATGAGAAAGTGTTGGTTCATTTTTCAATATCACCTCAAACAAGGCTGAAATGAAACAAAAACGGATTTTAGTTTTTTTTCAAATATTTCGAGAACTAATCACGTTAGCCTTGATTTTTAGAGGCATAATGGTGGTCCCCTGATTACGCAACTTTGTCCCCATTTAAGCTACTTCGTACCTCTTCGTCCCTGTAGTGAGAAGCGAATTTGTAAGTCTGTATACACGGGTCGGCGCACAGTGGAGTGCACGAGCGGCGGGCGCAGCGCGCAAGTCAAAATGTATATTGTTAATAGGTAAAATAATACGCATTTCCATGTAATTACACCAAATAACTCCTCAGTATTTTGTTAAGGGATGTTTAAAGATTACTTTTAAACTTTAGTAACATCAAAAATTTGATTTTTTGTTATTGTTTTTGAGTCTTGAAAATAACCGTTTTTGCATTTTTTCTTACTTTAAATTGTTTATAACTCGGAAACCGTTGATTTTAGGAGCATACTGCAAAGGAACTATTTTGTTTAGAATCCCCCAAAAAAAAACCTAAAAAAAAATTTGTCCGGAGCAAAACAAGTAATTTTTTCAATTTGTTAAAAAAAATTAGTTTAAACAAATTGTGACCAGGTTACCGGCCGGTAACATTTTGATCCTCATTCAGGGACATCTCACGGAGGCGATTATGCAAAAAAATCAAATCCACTCATTTTTTCATACGAAGCCGCCGATTTCGCCTTGTGTATTTAGAGTGTGCATTGTGTGCGTGTGTGCACCTTGCACCTTTAAATAAGAGATTAACAAACTCTAAAATAAAATGTTTTATTTTTTCCTCAAAAAAGGTGCATCCTACGAAAAAAATTGAAGAGGCCAATTTCATTCAGAATTGATGGCGGATTTATATAAAATATCAAAACATCAAAAGCTTATTTTTTTATCAAAAAAAGGTTGTGGCATTCACGCAGGAACACCACTGGTACAGGTAGAAATATTCAAAATGCAAAAAATACATCTATCTCACCAAAGCGTCTTTCAAATTTCGAGTCAATATCTTTAAAACTCTTTGAAATAAGTAACAAAAATAAATAAAAAATTAAAATTTTAAACACCTACGTTTGTATGAACTTTTTTTCACAAAATAACTTCGGCAACCACCCCCTAAAATATTTCGTACTTATTGACAAACACTGTGAAGCTGATTTGAGAATATCAGGTTCAAATCGGCTGTCATTATATCAAATTTAATGTGTGTCTATCTTACTAGTTTTAGTGAGCAAAACAAATCCAAAATAGGTAGCAAATTATTTGTTTTTCCAATACTAAAATATATTATACATTCTAACGGCCATTCATTTGCCATCACCGAGATCTAATAACGAAACACTTTTCGTTGTCACAAAAACACAATTGGTAAAGTTAATATTTTGTCCAAGCACCATTTTTATTTATAACACTTTGCAATCTACGTGGCATTAATAAAATTATAGTTCTTTGGGGTTAGCTGGACGGAAGTTTCTGTAATAGATTTTTTTCAAAATATATCCCCAGGCGTTTCTCGATAGGATTGAGGTCAGGGGACTTTGAGGGCCAAGGTAAAACATCAATGTTGGTATCAATAAACCATTCTGATGCAACTCTTGAGGTGCAAATTGAACAATTATTCTGCTGGAAAGAGAAATTCTGAGGATACAGCATGGTCACAGATGGCAGCATAACATTTTCCATTATGCGCACATAGCTCAGTCCAATGAGGCGCTCTTCCATCCTCCAACAAACACCAGGCCCTTGGCAGCTTATCCAAGCCCAAACATTAATGGAGAATCTTCCTCTGCGATGTATGGCTTTCATATAAGGCTCCAAATACCTTGTATTCTCTGGTCGGTAGACACGGACAGAACCATCGGAGCAAGACTGAAGACTTTTCTCCTCCGAAAATATAACATTCTCCCAGAAGTTGTCTGGTCTTCCTACAAATTATTAACGCAAACGCTAACCTCTATTCTTTATGCTGAGGAGTCAAAGGTACATAATTCTTCATCTCCGAATTTTTCACCCGCTTCCTTGCAGTTCACACTGATCCAGGAAAATCGTCTCAAAGAAAGCCGTTATTGCCTTGTCAAAAGGATTTCTTCCAAAGAATAGACTATCTTCTTCAACGGAGCTTACTTTTCGACGCCCACCTCTGTGAACATAACACACCCCACATTCCATTTTTCTTTGAGGTTAAATATGCTGTTCTTGCATACATGCAGATCACCCGCAACTGCTTGCAATGACCAACCATTATGAAGTAAAGTTATAGTTTTCACTTTCTTTAGTTTTGGTAAACACAGCATCTTGAATTACCAAGCATTCACTAACTAAAAAAAACACTGACATAAAAACTTGTCATAATAAGAAAAGTACACCACATCACATTAGAAAAATGAATCGTTCACGTTCAATGGGCCGGCACTGTAAACGATATAATCAAAACTTGATTTTATAAAATTATTTGTGCTGCCACACAATTTAAAAATAAAAGACCCTGATTGTACTCCAGGTCCACAGAAAAAAACCGATTAATTTTTTATGTTCTTACAGCCTTTGAATTTCTGGCATCATTTTAACTGTATTTTTCATAAAAATAATAATAACCCTTCACTGCTTTTTGATGCAAGTGTTAGCTATGTTAACTATTTGTTCAAAATAACAATAACAATTATTACCAACTATCGAACTGACTACCAGAACAGCAAATATCTGAATGTCCGAGTTTTTTACATTTTGAACATTTTTTTCTTCAGTTTTGAACATGCATTTGCCATATGGTTTTCTTTACGAAAATTGTAGGGAGTTTCGTTGTAGTACCAACCTTACATAAACTAATTTGAGCGAATATAATATAATATACGTGAATGAAATTTATACAACACAGATTAGCTCAAATATATTTTTCGTGTTTAATGCACGGCAATGAACTTTTTATTTGAATAAAAGTGTCTATTTATTCATAAGGACCTTGTAAAACTATGGGTGAAATCTGGCAACATTGCACATCAGTATGATGTTGTGGTAAAATTGGGTCAACTGTCAACTGTGCTTAGCGCATATACCGTAAACATGAATGAACATCCAAAATACAAAGGAAAAGTAATGACTGAAAAGCAATATAAAATGCGTATGAAATAGAATGTGGATTGATGAGAAAAAAGTAAAATGTGTAAACCGAGAATCCATATGATAACCATCAAGAAGCGCAGTGTATGGTAGTGAGATGAGTACAGATGCTGTACATGTGTACAGCGTACAGTGTTGCCATATTTCCTTTCAATGGATCAGATGTTTGTTCAAATTTGTCAAAACGTTATCTATTCATTCCATTATCTCAATAATTACATTGTAAATGCATATGTTTATTGTTTTAAAATGTTTAGTAATATTTAATTCTTTAATTACAATTTTATTTTCCCGATTCTAACCATTTTTAAGGGCAATATTCTCATTTGATTAAAGTTTTTTTCCAACTCCCATAAGAGCATAATTTTTAATATCATTTTTCAAAAAAACTATGGCAATTGATCTGATATTTTTACATGAGGCAATTTGCATATTTATTAACAATTTCAATTGCTTTGAAAACTTTCTTACCATTTTCTTTTCGGTATCGAACTTCCTTAAGTCGTCTCACTCAGGTATTTTGTTATGGAACAAACCTGGTTCTCGATGCCTCACACTGATACGATTTGTAAGTGTAGATAAAATGAAGAAAATAAGGATTCAGGGTTTTCCTAATGCCCCGCCTGCTCCAGTTTGAATTATTTAATTGGGAATAGCATCTATTATGCATGAAACTGCATGCTTTTCTGGTAGCTCACATGCTCATATTAGTTCCATCATGTCGAACTAATATTGGTTCCAAATTTCGGTTTCTTCTTTCTTTCCTGCCAACATTGTCCTGAGGGCGACAGCAAAATCTTGATTATCAGGGAAAGCTTTAAGGATGTTCTGTTTCCACACTCCCCAACTATAATCATATTTGGGTAAATTATCATACCACTTTTTAGCTAAACCAGTCAGCCAATTTTGCATATGGGCTATCATCGTTGCTTGGTTCCATCCGTTTGTTTCAGCCATCTGCTCCATTTTATGTATCCACTAGCCTGCGGATAAATTTGGAATCCCTGGTTCAAAACGTGGTATGCAATTGAATTTTTCCGAATGCCAGGACATGGCTTCCCTTTGTTCCAAAAGCGCATTATGCATTTGAAGATCTTCCACTAAACGCTCCAAGTTGGTAATTCTATCGTCCAATGTACCCGTAAAGGCTCTCTCGGAACGAGGTGCACTACCAGAATGCTCTTGAGGTGGTGGCGTCAGCCATTCATCGGTCGCTTCGCGATTAACTCATTTTTGTTTGTGTTCACACTCACTTTTCACTAGTTCCAAAGTCACCAGTAACGCGAGGAGGCAGAGGTCACAATCCCACTGCTGCTATGGCCAAACTATTATCGCATAATTTAAAGACACAATATTTTCGTCGACCTTGATGTTCACGGCAGCATCACCAGTTCCCCTGAGCCTGACTCAGCCCAATTATTGTTTATAAAACATTGACACATAGCATTCATGTTATATTGATAATGGAATTATTTTCGGACATTCATGCGTTTGCTGTTCTGGTAGTCAGTTCGGTAGTTGGTAATAACAACAAACAGTTTAACAAATAGTTTAATTTCCAAATTAACTAAAATAGAGAATTAATTATTATTAATTCTTTTAAATTTTGTTTCAGGTGGCCAAATATTTTTGTGTTAATATAAATACAGGGTGTAACTTTGGGTGGGGTCATATTTTTACAAAGGATTCCTTTAACCTTTAGAAACATGTATCAACAATTTATTTTTTCAAATTCCGTTGTGAAAACTTAATTTTTTTAATCCTTTTGTTCGCAATTTTTTTACCCCGCCGCTAGAAAAGCTAGTGTAACTTCAAACTATGGCGCGCTTTAGTTGCAGAGCATGCACAATTGGGGTCCGAGCTGTGCAACGTTGTAAAATCTAATTTTTAAAAGAAATGCTATTAAAAAGCAAATTTCCACACCACTCGCCGCGAGGTTTGGCACGTTAATTTTATTGAGTGAATATTCGCTACGTGCTCTACCCCACAGAAACTAAAGTTTAATTCTTTTAAATAAGATAAACTATGAAATAGTATTTAACAAGTAATCTAACAGTTATTAAGTAATAATCAATAATGATAAATGAAATACACAAAAATAAATAAATAATCTGTTTATTCAGCTGATTTTTATAACATAACACTTTTGTGGCAAATCTTCAAGTACTGGTACCAGGATCTTCTTCCACGGAAATTAAAATTTCTGATTCAAAGATCCCATTGTAAATGTTGAACTAATCTAACAAACTTTTTATTATTCGGTACTTATAAGTCGGTGAAATCTATCTGATAGTTTTTTTTTTGCTACCGACAAAAAGTAGGCTCTAACCATATCAACTCTTTCTTGATTCGTGTACATGCCTTATCATAATGTTCAAAAACTTAAAATTAAAACACAATATTTCACTGTATTATCACTGAACACTGAAATAAATAACTTTATAAGATTATACACTTACACCACATAAAGACACTTTATGTACAATCTTTCAAACTGATAATGTCGAAGACTAAACAAATGCACAGCGCAGTTTCCGGCCATTCCTGTTTTACCGCATACCGCAACAAAACAGCTGTTTTTCAGTGTCGACACTTCGTCCAAATTAACATAGACAAAAATATGTTGATTTTCAAATAATAAGTCGTAATATTAAATTAATCTGTTTCCACAAAATTATTTTTAAATAGTTTTGTTGTTTAACAGTCGACTAAAAAAATATTTACAATTAGTAACGTATCCTGGTACGAATATTAGTTAATATTTAATAAGTCATGTAAAAATTATACAATGCAGATTGATTTAAAAACAACTGACAACGTTGATAGTGCACCAATACAACTTCACACACAAATTCCGGGTGCTCCAGTTTGCACCGATCAGGGCGGTGTACACAAGAATTAAACTGCATTTTAAAAAACTAATTATAATTCGACTGTATTTATTTGATTTAAAAAAAAATAATTTCAGATTCGTTTTCAGAGGAACATGAACTAAGTATTACCTCCAAAAAAACTGACCCCCACTTAACGTTACACCCTATATAAGTAACCTATCCATAAAATTATCTTAATCCTCTGTCTCAATACAGTTGTATTAATATCTAATTAACTAAAATATACCTATCTATTAGAAAAATTGTTGAAAAATTAACTGTTGTTGTTTTATTATTATTATTATTATTATTATTATTATTATTATTATTATTATTACTATTATTA
>NW_019416758.1:541577-569611 GCF_000390285.2 Anoplophora glabripennis | reverse complement strand
AATATAAAAATTATTTTATTGAAATATGAAACTATCTACACTATTTCATTTTTATTAATCCAAGAATTATGTGTTTTATCTAGTCCTAACCATTTAATAAAAAACATATTTCCCTTTTTCCTAAACACCTTTTCCACTAAAAATACGTCGGGATGGGAAGTTTTCTGAAGCTCTTTAGTATAAAAGCTACCTTGAATTTCCTGGTTCTTTTGATCTTTTAACAGGTAAGTTGTATGATTAGTGTATTGAACCTTCCCTTTTGAAAATATTTCATTGCTCCAGTTGGGGGTATATCCTTTAGAAAATAATTCTCTGTTTGCTAACTCTTACATAATCTCCTACTTTAAACGGTCGTCTCAAGTTTAATGCTTTCAGGTGACTGTAAACTGTCTGTAATATTTTCTTAGCATTCCTTTTGGTGACTTTATTAGGAGGTAGCCTAAGAGTAGTATGAGTGTATTGTTGTACTGGGTTACAATATCTTGCAATATACCAGTCCATTTATAATTTCTTCTAAGACTAACCTGTTTCCACATTAAATTTTTCATTGTTCGATTTACTCTCTCAACAACATTAGCTTTCATTGTTGAAAAAGTACTATAATGGATTTATTTTAAATTTATCCATTAACTTTTTAAATTCACTGTTATAAAACTCCTTTCCTAAGTCCATTTGAATATTATCTACAGGGCGTTTCATCTCAGACAGAATTTTCTCCATAGCTGTCGTAACATCTTTTGCTGTTTTTCTTTTAACAGTCTTCGCCCATAAATATTTCCTAAACACATTTATAACTACAAGAATATAGCGATATCCTTTATTAATCTTAGCGTAGGGATTCATTTCTACCAAATCCGCCTGAATTAAATCATTTAACCCCTTAACTATAACATGTCCCCTCTTAAATTTTTTTCTTGCTGGTTTATTATTATTTACGATTATTTTTAATATTAGACATTTTTCTCTATAGGACATTGCAGCACAATCTCCACATATAAGGAAGCCAATTGGCTCCGAAAACGAAAAATTTCTCCTTTATTTATATTTTTCCCGATTAGATCACTTGCTTGTAAAGAATTAATTCCGAACGAAATTGTACAATTAATCGGTGAAATTTCTATACTTTCTATTTTTCCAGATACTGGAAGGATATATTCTTCTTCTGTATTTTCCAATACGTAGTATACGTTTTTTGGATTTATTTTCAACTCTTATATTTATTATGCATTTACAGTGATGTAATGAAGGTTCACATATATAGAACGCCGATGTCTTAGGTGATGTTATAACTGGTATCTGTGGACTGGTCAATGACTGGTGCTGACCTTAAAATGTGTCTACTAAATTTGTCAATAGGCATGTTTTTATAACAATAGTTAACAGTTTAATGAGAAGAGGTGTGAAATATGATTTATTTTATAATTTTCGCTTCTCATAGTTCTTCAATTATTGAAATAATTTCATTATTATGGTTATCATTCCCAGCGACTTCTGATGCAATCAATAATCTTAACCTATCTATTAGTTCATTTAGATCATCAAAATATACATAATCTACTTTCCTATTAGACAGATTTAACAGCCCACCTTTCGTATAATGCTTAAGAGATTGTGTCTTTCGTAGCGGTCTAGTAGGCGGTGGAGGTTTAGAAAATGTTGTTTGGATAGACCTAGTCTTTAGAACCCCTTTCTTCACCAAAACCGGTTGGATTATTGTCCTGTACTTTTCCGATTGAGAACCTTCTATTTGTTCATCGGGGCTATAATGTCTGCGATTTGGATTTAGTTAAAATGTCAATATAATTATCCAAAGTTGTTTGTAACCCGTTGTCTCCTTTTTAAATAATAATTCACATAAGCCTGGACTTCCGATGTATTTCACATTGCCGACCATTTAATTTTTACCGATTATTTCCAAATTTAAATTACTGATTTTGAATTTTTCCCTTTCTAAATCATTCACATCATACTGACGATCATTGTCTGTCTCATCTCCTCTAACAGACAAATATATGTATCGTCTTGGAAGAGGATCGTAAGCGTCTAAGTAGTCATTATAAGCACGAGTCATTATAAAGGTCTCGTAGACAAAGACAACTTCGCTCCACCTCTTGCTTAATTAAGTCATCACTATTTTGTTCATCAGTAATTGATTCTGGTTTGCGATCATTATTCGCGACGTGAGAGTAGTCGACACTACGTATTTACTCGTGCTACTGAATGATTGCTAATTTTGTGTTGTTAAAAGTGTTATTAATTAGTTTTGACTTGCATAGTCGAACAATAAACTGTTGCTTTATGCACTTGTGGTATTTTCTAACGTATTCAACTAATGTCAACAGTTGTGGGATTAAATACTAAATTCAATTATTCGCTACCAATACAGTGTCTTATCAGCTTGTTTTTTTCTGGATGCGAGGAGCGTGACCACTAACGGTCACCTTGAATTTAATTTAATTTAAATTTATATACTCCTAATTACAAAGTTACTCCTGTGGCTTTGCCATGGCATATGAAAATGCAACAAATGCGGAATCTTCCACTAAATGCACCAGGTGCAAAAATCAGGCACGTTCTGGGATAAGGTGCATACGTTGTGGTAGAACTTCTCATAAAAGTTGTTTAAAAATTTTAAAGAATGTTCAGTTTCTTGACAATGACACAGTGGTCTGCTGCTCAGATGTACAGGATGTTCTATCTAATACTCAAGATAATAGTGAATCTAACGGTATCCCTAATTTGAATTCAGATGACCCTTCAATGATCAATCTGAATAATATCAGAATACCGTACCTAGAGGAAATTATTCGACAAAAAGATTTGGTTATAAGTAATCAGAGTATTGCAATTAAGGCATTACAAGAACAAATTGCTTTACTGAATGAAGCTAGAAGTATTTCTGATGTCTCTCCGCAACCTATCTCTAAAATGACGCAAGTGAATACTGGTAAGAAAGTGGCAAAGAAGAATCAACATATGAAAGTAGGTGCTCCATCTGCTGTTTTTGTGGATACTCCATCTTCGGTTATTTCTGAGAGTACAGTATCTGCTGCTCTTCACAGTGCAAAAGCCCTAAACTTGTGTGACAAAATTATTAATATTGAAAGTGATTTACCTACACGCAAACCAGCATTTCGTAGAAGTGCCAGAGATAAAAGCAGAAACATATTGATTGGCAATCAAGAAAGTCCTGTTGGGTGCCCTTTCAAAGCTGCAGCTAAGAATATTCCAAACCGCACATTTAATTATCATGTGACTAACCTCAGTGTTAATACTGATGTAATTGCTCTTGAGAACTATTTAAAAAGTTTTTCCCCTAACACATCTGTGGTTAAGTTAAACAGCAAAAATCCAACAAAATACTCCTCATTTAAAGTGTCAGTTCCTGAGGCTGAATCATCTAAATTGTTAGATAGAAATATATGGCCCCAAGGTGTGATTTTAAATAAATTTTTTCGCCCTCAAGGATATGACAACTCAAGTGATAGGCAATCAGAAGAACCGAAAAGGGACATTCGTCGGTAATTCTAATTGCTTTTCTATGTATCATGTCAATGTCCAAAGTTTAACGAACAAAATTGACGAAATTAGTATTGCATTGATGTCCCATCAGATTGATATTTTATGTATTTCAGAGCACTGGCTTGATTTTGACAAACTGAAGGCTATTGAATTGCCTAACTATCAATTAATATCTTCTTTTTGTAGAAAAGGTAAAAATCGGCATGGTGGCGTTGCAATTTTTGCCACATTGAATGTATGTGTTAAAGATGTTGATGTTAGTCATTTTAGTTGTGAACTTCATGCAGAATTTTGTGCAGTTGAAATTGTAAATATCGACTGTTTAATTGTTGCTATTTATAGGTCTTCAACTAATGGGGACTTGATGATTTTTAAGAACAGTATTTGTAACGTTTTAGATTTTTTCTATCGGAAGTATAAATTTATTATATTTATGGGTGACTTTAACTTGGACTTTGAATGTAATTCTGAATTTGTTTGTGATTTACGAAATTATTTTCTTATGTATGGAATGCGACCTTGTATAAACGTTCCAACGAGAATTACGCTTACTTCTAGGTCCTGTCTGGATAACATTATTATGAACTTATGTTCTGATTTTATTGAGTGTCGGGTTTGGGATATTGACGTATCTGATCATGCAGGAGTTCTCATCCGCTTCACAGGTAATGATTGTATCAATGGTCCTAAACCTGGCAATTACTTGTTTAGACGTGTTATCAATGACGGCAATACTACCGAATTACTTGATCAATTAGGCCGAATAAATTGGTCTAATATTCTTACACCAAATTTTAGTTGTAACGATTTTACAAATATTTTTTGGACACTTTTATGCAAGTTGTCAATGAATGTTTTCCATTTTCTGAAATCACGTGTCAAGTGGTTTAACAGGGAACTTAAAGTGATGAAACGGAAACTTAGTAAAACTAGAAGGTTTAATGTTACAAATTCACTAGAGGACTGGCGGTCGTATCGGCACATGCGTTATAATTATAAAAAGCAAATTCGGGTTACAAAACGTTCTGCTTATACAAAATTAATTTCCTCTTCTAATAATAAAACTAAGACCATATGGAATATTGTCAATCATGAAAGAAAACCCAGTAATTGTTTAAGTAAAATTCAAATATCACCAGATGACTTCAATTCATACTTTGCTACAATCTCAGATGTAATCGCTCAGTCGATTGATAATGTGAGTACTAGTCCTCTGGTGCATTTAAATAAATTACCTAAACCCGTCACATCATTCTTTATATCAGCTATATTAGAAACTGATGTCCGCCAAGCTATTTTACGCTTAAAAAATTCTAGTTGTCCGGACTATTATGGATTAAATAGTTATATAATCAAGTCGGCTTTGGAGTTGCTTGTTTCACCATTGACGCTTTTTTATAATAAGTTTGTCGAAGAGGGGTTCTGGCCAGATTGCCTTAAGGTTGCAAGGGTTCTTCCTATTCACAAGAAAGGGGACGCAGAAGTTTTAGACAATTTTAGACCGATTGCTATTGTTCCGATCTTTGCTAAGATTTTTGAAATTTTGATAAAAGACAAGCTACTTTCCTATTTGGAAAGTAACGCGATTCTATCCCCATTGCAGTTTGGGTTTAGGCGGAGCTTTTCTACCATTAGGGCTCTTCTTACTATAATAGAGGAGATTGTTGAGGGATTTGACAATAAAATTGTATCTCATGTTACATTATGCGATTTGACCAAAGCATTTGATTGCATCGATATTGAGATACTACTGCAAAAATTAGAATATTATGGTATTCGCAATAATGAATTGAATCTTTTTCGAACCTATCTATTAGGTAGAAAACAGTGTGTGAGCATTGACAATAAATTATCTACTCTTCTCCCTGTTGTAAGAGGAGTTCCTCAGGGATCTGTGTTGGGACCAATACTTTTCTTGATTTATATCAACGATTTACCTACAAATATTTCTAGTGGTACTTGTGTCCTTTTTGCTGACGACACTACTATTCTAACACCAGGAAATTTGAGCACAGACAGCTTGAATGAAGCAAAAACCTGGTTTTCAGCGAATAGATTAAAACTGAATGTATCTAAGACTCAACATATATCTTTTACATCAGATAAAAAATGTGCTAAATCTGATCCTGTAAAGTTGCTAGGTATTACCTTGGACGCTGGCCTTAGATGGACAGATCATATCCGTTGTTTGTGCTCAAAGCTTGCGACCCAGATATATGTTATGAGACAGCTGCGGCCTTCTGTGGATAGCAAAGTTATGCGAATAGTTTATTTTTCATTGATTCACAGTCATCTTCTTTATGGAGTTAATTTGTGGGGTAATTCAAGTTTTGCTCTCAAACCATTTGTCATACAGAAGGCCGCTGTTCGTCTTATCGCGGGTGTACCAAACTATACTCATAGTAGGGTTTACTTCCAAAAATTTAAGATATTGCCACTCCCGTGCCTATATCTACTTGAATCATTGTATCTGGTTCATAAAAATTTGCCAAACATTCCGACACATTCTGGTGTACATGAATATAAGACTAGGCACCGTGGAGCTCTTATAGTCCCTTTCTAGCAAAACTTCAAGCTACAAATATTTTTAAAACTTCAAGCACCTATATAAATTAGTTAATTACCAAATTAGTTATTGCTTGCAAATTTAAAATTGAAACCTTTGAAACGTGTGTTTTACCCAGCTGTATACTTTAATACACCTATCTACAAACAATAGCAATTGAGACAAACATTACAGATAAAATTAGAAAATTATGTCAGAGTAAGTAATAAAATGTTATGATTATCTAACATGCCATCTGTGAGACCGACAATTAAGAAATTTTTCAATTATTCCCGAAGAAATCACAAACGTGTTTGGCTATTTTCAGTAGCTGATTTTCTAGGACTAGTTTACAGTGGAGGTAAATTGTTGGTGCTCATGTTATTAAATATTCGGTCTCTGGGACAGATGTTAGCTGCAGTGTTACTTCTGTGGGTAAGTTAACTTTTTGTTTTATTTTCTAAGAGTTGTAATTGTTTCTAGAGATTTCTGTAATTATGGTTTCTATAACTTATGAAGAACAAAGACTACAGTGTATGATTGATGAAGTTGAAACGGACGTAGACGTAGCAGAAGATAACGATTCAAGTTTGGGAGAAGAGAGTATTGCGATTTGAAAAAAAAATTTAGACAGTGAACAAGACATAACAGATAACAAACTAAATGGAGGTGGGGACTGTGAAGAGAGAAGAGAAACTTTAGTAAAAAAAGACCAAATTTAGTTGCCATAAATGTAAAAAATTCATGTGCTGGAATTTAAGGCCAAGTTGATTTTTTTTCTGTTTATAACTAACGTACGTGTACTTTTTTCTCATTTTTAATGTTTTCTGATGTTTTGTAAATAACATCGTTAGTTTTGTTAACAACGAAACTGTTTATATTTTTAGTTATTGACATTTTAAGAATATGATGTTTTTGTCACCTCATTTCATTTATAATTTAATAATTTCAATAAAAAACGTGTAAGTAATAAATATAATTTTTCCATATGTTCTTTTTAACTACCTTACCCCAAATGATAACGTTTTAAGTAATATTTTTTCCAGTTAATAGTTTTTTCTTACTCGGTCTCAGACGGATCTTAGCTTTCTTGCTTAAATTAATCATGTTAGCTCCGAAAGGTTAAAAACTGTGGAATACCCATTTTAATAGCTGCATTTGTTTAGACATTCGTTGGAATAAAAATATTGAAAAAATATATTTATTGATTTCTAGGAAAAACCTGATATTCTCTTTATTTTTTTTTTAATTTGAAGAGGAATATTTAAATTATTTTTCAACCAAATATGTCGATATTATATTTATGAAATCAGAAACTATGAAAATTGAAAAATTGGCTTCCAAATAAAATAATTTAAATTTAGTTCACACTTACTAGGCATGAAAAAGGACATACAGCAGTTAATTAGATAATTGTTGATCTGCAAAATCAGAAATGGAGATAAAAATATTTGACTGAGAGGTTAAAATTTATACCAGCAACTAAATTAGATATACTTACTATTTTTCAACCCAAGGCACTGTTTTTAATTTTTTCGAAACTCCTGAATTAGACGGAACTTTATGTTCAGTTTCTGACTTTAATTTAAAAAACGCCTGCATTTTATTAACTTTAAAATTTTATAAAAAAAACAGCTCAAATTATCGGAAAACGAATGTACAAGGTCATTAGTAGAAGTTAGTGATGGGAGATTTCGAGTGGTACTCGATTATTGAGATCACTCGAGATGTGTACTCCCACCACTCGAATGATTATTACCCTACGGTTGCACCCCAAAATGTTAGTGCATACTGCAAATATTCACTGATTGCGTAACCTTTTTTTTAGAATAAAACGAACAAGTGGTTAGGTTTAGAAGTGCGTGAGCTTTTTTTTTTTAGCTACGCTTATAAGTAATATATGACTAATACAAACATATTTGTGCGCCGCTGGGATGAAAACGACCAATATCTCGTATCTCGAGTGATCACTCGATTATTAGAAGTACTCGATTACCGATAACTCGATTATCAAAATTGGTCGTTTATGCCCATCACTAGTAGAGGTGGGCAAGGTAAGATCCGTATCATACGTAAGTCCTGTTCGTTGTGTCTGCTTGACGTACTCCAACTCAATCGGAGTATTTTATCGGCGTTCGTTGAAGTCGAGTACAAAATCATACAAAATTGTAGGTGTTATGTGCACAAAATGTATACCTATTGTTCGTTATGCAGGAATATTTCACTTTCATCAATAAGATCATTGCTCTAGTTAGCAATTAGCTGATTTTATTTTTATTGGTTGAGAATGTTGATATATCTGACGTATGCCGGTAAACATGGGCATGCACTGCCTATTTGTCATAATCTATGATCGGAATTATTTGCAACATCGACATGGATCCGCGGTGGAGACATCGGAAGTTTGAATCGAGCCCCACGTTGGTCGCCATGTCGTGTATTATGATCTGAAGTGCCTAATAATTGAGAATTGCGGGGTGATTTGGTAACCTGGGCTCGCCACGGAGACATCGAAGCAGAGCTTCGAGCCCCATGTCGAGCGCCATGTCGTGAATTATGATCGTTTGGATGGGTTTCCTCAACATGGGTCCGCGGTGGAGACAAAAGAAGTTCAAATTGAGCTCCACTTTGGACGCCAGGTCGCGCTAGGTTCTCAAACGACTGTGGTCTGTGGTGGATATGGCCTACAGACGTGGTGTTTAGGACACGAGCTCGTGGGGGAGATCTCGACGACGATGGTCGAGCCCCACGTCGAGCACCGTGACGGTTTAGACTTTCTAAATATGAACCACTTAGGCGGTGATTGAATGTTCGGGGGAAATCATGAGAGTGGACGGGCGATGTACCAGAATTGCTTAGATGAAAAGAGCCGGCTACGTCACCTACGACACAAACGGTTCCACGTCTGCAGCGAAAGCAGCGGGTTGCCACACAGTGCCACCGGTGCCAGCGGTTCGGCCACGGCCAGACACGGTGCACAGCTGAGCCAAAGTGTGTAAACTGTGGCGAAAACCACAGCACGCACATATGCAAAAAGGCCAAAGACACGCCCGCCAGGTGTGCAAATTGCGCCGGGCCACACCCCGCCAGCTATATGGGGTGCCCTCAGTACCCCAAAGCTAAAAACACAAAAACACAAAACACAGACACACACACGACACAAAACACTACACAAACACACAGACAGCCCCTCCTACCCACCCCAAACACAACCCCAGGACGCACATACGCTGACATGACCAGAAAAACACAAAACACACAAAAACAAAAACACAACACCTCACCACACGCACACACAGACACGACACCCTCCCAACCGGGCGCGGCGGCCCTGATTGACGCAACAAAGCGTCTTCAGGACTTCTGCGTCCAGCTGACGACCATGGTGTCGAATATGCAAAAATTATTCGACTTCTAATGGCTCGTCGGCCCTCCCAACCCTCCTCGCTGAGAATTTCGTCCTGGAACCTTGACGGGTTCCGGGCCAAAAAAACGGAACTCGTGGACATCTTGAACCGTCTAAACATAGACGTTATGGCTGTCCAGGAGACCTACCTCAGCGAGGCATCCCGTACCTCCATCCCTGACTATGACATATACAGACATGACAGAAACCGTAACGGGGGTGGTGTTGCACTCATAGTAAAGAAGTGCATCGACCACTATCCGCTGCAGCGGCTCCAAACTCAAAACACAGAGGCCGTGGCGATAGCGGTGAGATCGCTACGGCATGGAGACGTTGCGGTGGTGTCCTGTTACCACCCACCCAGACTACCACTACTTGACAATGACTTAGACAAAATCCTTTCCTGGCCCCAGACAATTGCCATCGGGGACTTCAACGCGAAGTCCCCCATATGGCACAGCGGGACGACGACCACAAGANAGGTTATATATATATTTATTAAACATAAATCTGACTCTAACAATTGGGTTAAAGATTGCGAAAGGCTGTAATATTGACTATAGTGGCTTTAATGTCGCAACTGAAATTTGGAGCGTCCCACAACAGAGACTGGCCGGATACGTCGATCCGGTTATATAACTGTAAAATCCCACAGTTGACGATCCATCGCGATAAGGGATTCGCGGCCTTGATCCGCGGTTTATATCCGGTTTTTTTATGTGATTCTTCTTCCTCTTCTTGTCCGGTGCTCCCCTGCAAGGCCGGGGACCATTGGAAAGTTGGTCGATTTCGCGCTAGAAGGTGGCTGCTGGCTCGTTGTCGGCTTCCCATCGGTCGATGTGGTCCATCTCGTCTCCATCACCAGGGGGCGCTTTTTCGACGATTTGCGGCGTCTCGCAGGTGGATTGGAAACATCGGCGATTTCTGCAATTCGGCTTGGCTCGGCACAACTGCGGCTCTGCGATGCGGGAAATCTGAAACATAGTCGGTTTTGTTTGTTTCCGTGGATACTGCTTCATCTTGACTCGAGGCGGCTGGATGGCGGCTTGATTCGAAACCTTGTCGATTTTTTCTCTCTTCGCTCTGGTAGTGATATCGTCCTCGAGAATGGAAACATTGTGCATATTAATGCTTTTGCTTTGATTTGTGATACTGGATATCGGACTTAGGGTGTTGTCCTGGATTTTGAGGTTTGGATTGGAAATATAGTTGAAATTTTTACTTTCTCGCTTCTGACAGCGACTTCGGGCTCGGGATTAGAAACATCGTGGAATATGTTCGTTATGGCTTCATGTTCTGCATAGAGAGTTTGCACTGGAGCGCTGTTCCGGGCGTTGGAACTTGGATTCGAAAGATAGTCGAAATCTGAAGTTCGCTCGCTCACATTATACGACAGTAGCCTTAATAAAGGCAGGTAGATTTTGCTCCTTGCACTACACTTTCACAAAACACGTGTGCTCTGCTCGGCTGCCCGCTTGGAACTCAGGCTCTATCCCTTACTCAAAGGTGGAAACACCCTCAGTTTAAGGAATAAGCGAACGCTTATCAAGGTGGTACTTCAACGGCAGCTAACCTACGCCTCCACGGCGTGGGGTCACGCGGCAAAAAGCCACTTAAAGTCACTACAAGCTGTGGAAAACATAGCCCTCCGCACGGCCACCGACGCGCCCTGGTACGTAGGAAACACTGACATATTACGAGACTTACAATACACAAACGCTACACAGACAATAAGACAAAACGCGGAGAAACGGTTTGACGTAGCCGCTAGACATGACAATCTCCTCCTCAGGCAATCCGTTGACTACGTACCCGACGTGACCGACAAACACAAAAGACCTAGACACCAACTTTTTGACCCTGGGTGACCACCNAAGTCATTACAGGCTGTGGAAAACATAGCCCTCCGCACGGCCACCGACGCGCTCTGGTACGTAGGAAACACTGACATATTACGAGACTTACAATACACAAACGCTACACAGACAATAAGACAAAACGCGGAGAAACGGTTTGACATAGCCGCTAGACATGACAATCTCCTCCTCAAGCAATCCGTTGACTACGTACCCGACGTGACCGACAAACACAAAAGACCTAGACACCAACTTTTTGACCCTGGGTGACCACCCCAAAGACATCCCCCTCTGCCCGCTAACCTTTTCTGTTTCAGAGACAGCCAGGATCAAGAAACGAAGACAACGACACATACACACCCCTAATACCCTCCTTTCCCCTACCCTCCCGCGCTAACCTAAGGGTCACCTTAGCAAAGCACATCCCATGCTACATAGCCGCACTACCCTACCCAACCATACCACACATAAACATGATAACCCCCCGGGGTTTACACAGACGAGCCGGCGAAGCAAGAAGAGCGCCAGATGAAAGGGCCCTATCCGGCGGGGCTCAGCCAGGACAAAAGGAGGTCCCACAAAGCGCCTACACCGGACGCATTTGCGGTCAGGGTAAACGACAGATGGGGCCCACCTACGAGGGCCGTCCAGGTCTACACGAGATGAGGCAGGATAAAGAGGGATAATCCCCCTCGATCCCAAATCATTGAGGCCAATTTCTAGCCATGGAATAAAGGCGTACCTATAAACTGTAAATCAGAAAAAAGTATTTTGATTTTTAAAATAATGTGGTATGTTTTCTTGTAATATGGTATTGCATAAGTATAGAGAATATTTTTAGGAGAATTTTTATTTTTGTTTG
The DNA here is from genome assembly GCF_000390285.2 of Anoplophora glabripennis. Taxonomy (NCBI): domain Eukaryota; kingdom Metazoa; phylum Arthropoda; class Insecta; order Coleoptera; family Cerambycidae; genus Anoplophora; species Anoplophora glabripennis. Next base: position 557,420 of record NW_019416758.1, on the reverse strand, counting down.
TAGGGCCTGAGTGTGGATAGAAACTTGCAGTGGACTCGATTTATTGCCTAGGATTGTGGATGTAGATAAGAATTGTAGGCTTTGTGAGTACCACTTCGAATACCATATATTGGTAAAGGGAATGTAAGAATAACCTTATTGCCAAACGGAATACTTATACAGTTTCCCCAACTTAGAAATGGGCAAGAAGAGCTAGAAGCAAAAATTGTGGAAGATTGTCCCAAAGAAGTTACTGCATTGTCAGGTACCTGTTTTTAAAAAACTATTTCAAATATTGCAAAAAATATATCTGTTTAATAAAAATATTAGTTGTAAAACATCTTGTTTTATTTTTTTATATATTATACCTAATTTGTCTGCATTTTACCACAGTTATCCTTGTATTATATGAACAATGTTTGATACTGATGCAGTTAGTTCAGTATAGATCTATTCAAAAGTGTACCTTCTCTCAGTGTAAACGATTGTGTTTCTGTCAATTCGGTCGACTCTCAGTTCCGAGCGAGCAGCCGAGCTGAGCAGACGTGTCGTGAAGTGAAGTGCAGTACAAGGAGCAAGATCTACCTGCCTTTATTAAGGCTACGTGGAAAGAATCCCTTTCTTTCCTCTTAATCACCGACCTAATCCCCGGCTTAAGCATAGAGGCCGTCGGCATCTTTGTTACAGGCCGGGGTTATGCCCAGGTAAGTTTTTACTTATTTATCAGTTATTTGCATTACTTTAGAATACATTTCTTTAAAATTGCGACCCCCGACAAACAATATACCAGACAGACAAATACACCAAAAGACACGTACGCCCCCGTAGGGGGCATCCCCACACGACTAACACTACACACCCACACACACACACGACACACACACACACACACACACACACACGCACACAATGTCGGACTCCGAAAACGAGGAGAACATATACATATACATGGACGATACAGACAGCGAAAGACCCTCTTCAAGAGTCTCCGCTTCACCAAAAAATATGACCAATAAAACAGATTTATACGAACAGTTACAAACACAAAAACATGAAAACGAGACGCTAAAACAACAAATACACGAACTCACAGAACAAATCACCCGAGAATACCAAAAAATACTAACCATTACACAGCAAATCATCGATTTGAACTTTCAGACGAAAACACCACTAAATTACACCAAAAACTCGACAAACTCATCAACAAACAAATGACAGACAATATACCCCAGACAGGCACACACACACCCTTCCCCATACACACACACACACACACACCGCACACACACGCACAGAGAAACGCAAAAAACACACGGCGGAATCCTCTAGCGAGGACGATGCCCCCAGACATAAAAAATCAGACAAAACAAACAAAACACGACCACAAACACCAAACACGCGCCCCCCCGACACCCATACCCTCCACAAGCGCCCTACAAAACACCCCACAAAACACACAAAAACAGATAGACAAAACCAAACAAGTTACTCCGGTAATCTTGCGAAAGCAAGAACGGTGGACGCAATTACAAAAAATATTCTTGACACTTAACATTAACTACACAAAAGCCAAACTGACTACAGACGGTATAGCCATATACCCAAACACACCTAAAGACCACAGACTATTGACAAAGACACTGACAGACACAGGCCGGGAGTACCACACCTTCACCCTCAGCGAAGAAAAACGCTGAGGGTGGTGTGATACGCGGAATACCTGAGGGTTTTTCGCCAAGTGAGGTCAAACTCGACCTCGCAAGACAAGGGTTCCCCCGGCGCAATGGCGAGCCGTTAAAATAAACAGGAAATGCCCCTGGTCCTAGTTCAGGCCCCACAGGACCAGGAGGACCTCCTGAAGGTAACCCGCTGCTGCTCGCTCGTGGTTCGAGTAGAGCTGCAGCGAAAGCAATGGGTTGCCACATAGTGCCACCGGTGCCAGCGGTTCGGCCACGGCCAGACCCGGTGCACAGCTGAGCCAAAGTGTGTAAAATGTGGCGAAAACCACAGCACGCACGTCTGCAAAAAGGCCAAAGACACGACCGCCAGGTGTATGGGGTGCCCTCGGTACGCCAAAGCTAAAAACGCAAAAACAAAACACAAACACACATACGACACAAAACACTACACAAACACAACCCAAACACAACCTCGGGATTCACATACGCTGACAAAACACACAAAAACAAAAACAGCACCTCACCACACGCACACACAGACACGACACCCTCCCAACCGGGCGCGGCGGCCCTGATTGACGCAACAAAGCGTCTTCAGGACTTCTGCGTCCAGCTGACGACCATGGTGTCGAATATGCAAAAATTATTCGACTTCTAATGGCTCGTCGGCCCTCCCAACCCTCCTCGCTGAGAATTTCGTCCTGGAACCTTGACGGGTTCCGGGCCAAAAAAACGGAACTCGTGGACATCTTGAACCGTCTAAACATAGACGTTATGGCTGTCCAGGAGACCTACCTCAGCGAGGCATCCCGTACCTCCATCCCTGACTATGACATATACAGACATGACAGAAACCGTAACGGGGGTGGTGTTGCACTCATAGTAAAGAAGTGCATCGACCACTATCCGCTGCAGCGGCTCCAAACTCAAAACACAGAGGCCGTGGCGATAGCGGTGAGATCGCTACGGCATGGAGACGTTGCGGTGGTGTCCTGTTACCACCCACCCAGACTACCACTACTTGACAATGACTTAGACAAAATCCTTTCCTGGCCCCAGACAATTGCCATCGGGGACTTCAACGCGAAGTCCCCCATATGGCACAGCGGGACGACGACCACAAGAGGTCGCGTCCTGCTGAATTACCAAGACAGACACGACGACTTGACTATACTCGGACCGACAGAACCGACACATTACGGACCCGTAGGACGCCCCGACGTTATCGACATTGCCCTCTTAAAATCTATACCGTTAAATGCCCAAATATCCACCCAATACGAAGGGTCTTCCGCCCACAATCCAATATTTCTGGATCTGGGGCGAAGACAGAGATATGAAGGCACCTTCACGAGGAGGTTCACTGACTGGGAGCGTTTCCGAACAGTAATGCAAGGAAACATGGCGCTCCCAGTCATCGAAACCACCCATGATCTGGAGGCGGCAATCCTCTCCCTTGAGACTGACATTAAAAACGCCCTGACTCAGACTACGACGGAGACTATTGTCCCCCGACTGACAAACCCCCGGGGCACCCTCCCCGATGACATAAAAAACTTAATACGTGACAGACGACGTGCGAAACGGCTTGCCACCCGCACCCGCCTCCCCCGACACAGACATGACTTAAACGTACTTAACAGACGGGTGAAGGCGGCTCTGGATGAACTGGCCCAGGATAACTGGGCTAGGCACCTGGAGTCGCTGGATCCACAAGACAACAGCCTCTGGAAAACGCAGAGGGCCCTGCGACAGACCGCTCGCCGTAAAATTCCTCCAATCCACGGTAGTGTGGGGGTGGTTTACACGAACCAGGAAAAGGCCGAGGCTTTCGCCGATAGCCTGGAACTGCAGTGTAGACTGCCTCAGCTGCCCGACGAAGACGAGGAATTCGAGATAGTGGCTGAGCGCGCGGCCCGACGCGTCGACAGAGAGCCAGACAATGACATAATCCCCCCCGCAACACCCTGACGAACTAAGACTGACAATACACAGACTTAAAAACAGAAAAGCCCCCGGACCCGACAATATACATAACACGACACTTAAACGGCTACCACACAAGGCCTCATGGAACTACTAAACATAACAAACGCGACACTCAGACTAAGACACTTCCCTAACCGCTGGAAAACAGCAAACATAATCCTTATCCCTAAACCCAACAAAGATCACACCTTCCCATCCAACTACCGGCCCATTAGCCTGCTCCCGACTATGAGCAAAGTGGTAGAAAAAAATCATACTAACCCGTCTAAGAACCCACTCCCAAGAACTGCGAATCATTCCAGACGAGCAGTTCGCCTTCCGACCCAATCCCTCCACTGAACTCCAAATCTTTCGCCTTACCGAGCACATCACGGCGGCCTTCAACAGGGGACAGTACACTGGTGCTGTCTTCCTGGATGTCGCAAAGGCCTTCGATACGGTTTGGCATGAAAATGCTCACCAACCAATATCCCATATCCTTTACCAAACTCATAAAATCCTACCTACACCACCGAAATTTCCGAATCCAAATCTAAGACTCCCTTTCCACCACCCGTCCCATGGACGCCGGTGTTCCCCAGGGCACCGTCCTGTCCCCACGCCTATACACCATTTACAACTCCGACAACCCACATGCCCCCAACACCAACATATACTTATACGCCGACGACCTGACAATCACATCCCAATCCGTAGATCCTAGATATTCCGCCTCCCTCCTCCAAAACTCCTTAGACCAACTTGAAACCTGGTGCAACAGGTGGAAAGTCAAAATTAATCCCAAAAAAGTTCGGCTATCCTTTTTATCAAGCGAAAAATCCCACAAAACCTCGACAGACTGACACTATCCCGGGAATCCATCTCCTGGAATCGACAAACACGATACCTGGGCGTGACGATGGACCATCGTCTCACGTGGAAACCGCACATCGTGGACACGGTGGCGCGAGCGAAGACCACCAGGGCTAGGCTCTATCCCTTACTAAAAGGTGGAAACACCCTCAACTTAAGGAATAAGCGAACGCTTATCAAGGTGGTACTTCAACCGCAGCTAACCTACGCCTCCACGGCGTGGGGTCACGTGGCAAAAAGCCTGTGGAAAACATAGCTCTCCGCACGGCCACCGACGCGCCCTGGTACATAAGAAACACTGACATATTACGAGACTTACAATAGTAGATATATGAGGCCGGTTCTGGACCAGGAAGTGACGCGGCAAGGTCACATGGGGTCAAGGTCATCCCAAGGTCACCTGGGGTCAAGGTCGTGTCAAGGTCGCCTGGGGCCAAGGTCGTCTGAGGTCAAGGTCACATGGGGTCAACGTCACATGGTCAGTGTCCATCACTCCTTCAGCGGCTTCTTGTAGGCATTGTCGTTGTGCAAGAGATGCGTGGGTGTTGGCATGCAAGAAGTGTCATGGCGGCATGGAAGTGACGTCATACAAAAAGTATCATGGCGGCATGGAAGTATCATCATACAAGAAGTATCATGGCGNAGAAACGATACGGTTTGACGTAGCCGCTAGACATGACAATCCCCTCCTCAGGCAAGCCGTTGACTACGTACCCGACGTGACCGACAAACACAAAAGACCACCAACTTTTTGACCCTGGGTGACCACCCCAACGACGCCCCCCCCCCTGCCCACTCTTTTCTGTTTCAGAGACAGCCAGGATCAAGAAACGAAGACAACGACACACATACACACCCTCCATACCCTCCTTTCCCCTCCTTTCCCCTCCTCTCCCGCAGTAGCCTAAGGGCCACCTTAGCAAAGCGCATCCCAGGCTGCATAGCCGCACTGCCCTACCCAACCATACCACACATAAACATGACACCACCCGCTAGCCTAAGGGCCTCCTTAGCAAAGCGCATCCCAGGCTGCATAGCCGCACTCCCCTCCCCAACCATACCACACATAAACATGACACTACCCCCGGGGTTTACACAGACGAGCCGGCGAAGCAAGAAGAGCGCCAGAAGAAAGGGCCCTAGCCGGCGGGGCCCAGCCAGGACAAAAGGAGGTCCCACAAAGCGCCTACACCGGCCGCATTTGCGGTCGGGGTAGACGACGGATGGGGCCCACCTACGAAGGCTGTCCAGGCCTACACGAGATGAGGCAGGATAAAGAGGGATAATCCCCCTCGATCCCAAATCATTGAGGCCAATTTCTAGCCATGGAATAATGGCGCGTACTACAGCTTTGTTTTGGTCAGAGATATATCTCTGGTTTTGGTCCGCAGTTTAATAGAGTCATTCCACACGACAGACGTTGCATTGCCTTTTCAATGGTACGCATGCCATTGCATGGGTCGTGTGAAATTTAAGGGAATACGCCTATTTATATCAATAAACAGACGAAATCAATTTTAAAAGTCTTGTTACGACTAGGAACTGGCGCAATAATGTAAATAAACGGACCATATTTCCACTATTCAGTCACGTGAATAAAAAATAATAGATATACGCCTATCTATATTTTTCACGATCCGTGTCATGGCCTACCATGGAACTGGCCGTGGAACGGCTATAGTGTGGAATGACTTAGGGTAAGTTGTAGAAAGAACAGGTTAAACGAAGTTTACAAAACCTTGGGTTAATTTTTAAACTCAAATTATCAAATAGTGTGTTGTACAATACGTAATTGAGACTCCGAGCGAGCAGCGGAGCTGAGCAGACGTGTCCCTGAAGTGAAATGCAGTGCAAGGAGCAAGATCTACCTGCCTTTATTAAGGCTACCTGGAAAGAATCCCTTTCTTTCCTCTTAATCACCGACCTAATCCACGGCTTAAGCAGAGAGGCCATCGGCATCCTTGTTACAGGTCCCTGTGCCGGGGTTATGCCCGGGTAAGTCCCACTTTTACTTATTTATCAGTTATTTGTGTTACTTTAGAATACATTCTTTAAAATTGCAACCCCCGACAAACAATATACCAGACAGACAAATTACACCAAAAGACACGTACGCCGCATTAGGGGGCATCCCCGCACGACTAACACGTACACACCCTCACACACACGCACAAAATATCGGACTCCGAACACGAGGAGAACATAAACATATACAGGATCGGAAAGTCCCCATGGTTCATCGGCCGTTTCGTGGGAGCGATAAAGTAAGTCATAGAAATCCGTGCGATAGAGAAAGATGACTATAATGAAGGCGTCTAATAAAATAAAAAGTGGATCTTATTTGTGGGAGGGAGAAATGAGCGATATCTATGACTTTTTTTATCGCTCTCACGTAACGGCCGATGAACCATGGGGACTTTCCGACCCTGTACATGGACGTTACAGACAGCGAAAGACCCTCTTCAAGAGTCTCCGCTTCACCAAATAACAGCTACTATCACAAAATCAAGAAAACGAGACGCTAAAACAAATACACGAACTCACAGAACAAAACACCCGACAATACCAACAAATACTAACCATGACACAGCAAATCGTCGATTTGCAAAAAACAATTAAATTTTCGGATGAAAACACCACTAAATTACACCAAAAGTTCCACAATCTCACCAACAAACAAATGACAGACAATATACCCCAGACAGGTATACACACACACACACGCACAGAGAAAGGCAAAAAACACACGGCGGAATCCTCTAGCGAGGACGAAGCCCCCAGACATTAAAATCAGACAAAACAATTAAAACACGACCACAAACACCAAACACGCGCCCCCCGACACCAAAACCCCTCACAAGCGCCCTACAAAACACCTAACAAAACAGACAGACAAAACCAAACATGTCCCCCCGGTAATATTGCGAAAGCAAGAACGGTGGACGCAAGTACAAAAAATATTCACAACACTTAATAACATTAACAACACAAAAGCCAAACTGACTAAAGACGGTATAGCCATATACCCAAACGCACCTAAAGACCACAGACAATTAACAAAGACACTGACAGACAAAGGCGAGGAGTACCTTCACCCTCAACGAAGAAAAAACGCTGAGGGTGGTGATACGCGGAATACCTGCGGTTGTTTTGCCAAGTGAGATCCAACCCGACCTCGCACGACAAGGGTTCCCCGGCGCAATAGTGCCCCGCATGGCGAGCCGTCAAAATAAACAGGAAATGCCCCTGGTCCTAGTTCAGGCCCCACAGGACCAGGAGGACATCCTGAAGGTAACCCGCTGCTGCACGCTCGTGGTTCGAGTAGAGCTGCAGCGAACGCAACAGGTTGCCACACAGTGCCACCTATGCCAGCGGTTCGGCCACAGCCAGACCCGGTGCACAGCTGAGCCCAAGTGTGTAAAATGTGGCGAAAACCACAGCACGGACGTCTGCAAAACGGCAAAGACACGCCCGCCAGGTGTGCAAATTGCGCCGGGCCACACCCCGCCAGCTATATGTGGTGCCCTCAGTACCCCAAAGCTAAAAACACAAAAACACAAACACACACGCGACACATAACACTACACAAACACACAGACAGCCCCTCCTACCCACCCCATACACAACCCCGGGACTCACATACGCTGACATGACCAGAAAAACACAAAACACAAAAACAAAAACATAACATCTCACCACACGCACACACAGACACGACACCCTCCCAACTGGGCGCGGCGGCCCTGATTGACGCAACAAAGCGACTTCAGGACTTCTGCGTCCAGCTGACGACCATGGTGTCGAATATACAAAAATTATTCGACTTCTAACGGCTTGTCGGCCTTCCCAACCCTCCTCGCTGAGAATTTCGTCCTGGAACCTTGACGGGTTCCGAGCCAAAAGAATGAAACTCGTGGACATCTTGAACCGTCTAAACATAGACGTTATGGCTGTCCAGGAGACCTACCTCAGCGAGGCATCCCGTACCTCCATCCCTGAGGAGGTACGGGATGTTGCGTTGGTGTTGCGGTGATGTCCTGTTACCACCCACCCAGACTACCACTACTTGACAATGACTTAGACAAAATCCTTTCCTGGACTCAGACAATTGCCATTGGGGACTTCAACGCGAAGTCCCCCATATGGCACAGCGGGACGACGACCACAAGAGGTGGCGCCCTGCTGAATTACCAAGACAGACACGACGACTTGACGATACTCGGACCGACAGAACCGACATATTACGGACTCGTGGGACGTCCCGACGTCATCGACATTGCCATCTTAAAATCTATACCGTTAAATGCCCAAATATACACCCAATACGAAGGGACTTCCGTCCACAATCCAATATTTCTGGATCTAGGGCGAAGACAGAGATATGAAGGCACCTTCTCGAGGAGGTTCACTGACTGGGAGCGCTTCCGAGCAGTAAAGCAAGAAAACATCGCGCTCCCAGTCATCGAAACCACCCATGATCTGGAGGCGGCAATCCTCTCCCTTGAGACTGACATTAAAAACGCCCAGTCTCAGACTACGACGGAGACTATTGTCTCCCGACTGACAAACCCCCGGGGCACCCTCCCCGATGACATAAAAAACTTAATACGTGACAGACGACGTGCGAAACGACTTGCCACCCGCACCCGCCTCCTCCGACACAGATATAACTTAAACGTACATAACAGACGGGTGAATCCACACCACCGAAAACTCCGCATCCAAATCCAAGATTCCCTTTCCACCACCCGTCCCATGGAGGCCGGTGTCCCCCAGGACACCGTCCTGTCCCCACACCTATACACCATTTACAACTCCGACATCCACATCCCCCCAACACCAACATATACTTATACGCCGACGACCTGACAATCACATCCCAATCCGTAGATATTTCGCCTCCCTCCTCCGAAACTCCTTAGACCAACTTGAAACCTGGTGCAACAGGTGGAAAGTCAAAATTAATCCCAACAAAAGTTCGGCTATCCTTTTTACCAAACGAAAAATCCCACAAAACCTCGACAGACTGACACTATCCCAGGAATCCATCTCCTGGAATCGACAAACACGATACCTGGGCGTGACGATGGACCAGCGTCTCACGTGGAAACCGCACTTCGTGGAGATGGTGGCGCGAGCGCCATTATTCCATGGCTAGAAATTGGCCTCAATGATTTGGGATCGAGGGGGATTATCCCTCTTTATCCTGCCTCATCTCGTGTAGGCCTGGACAGCCTTCGTAGGTGGGCCCCATCCGTCGTCTACCCCGACCGCAATTGCGGCCGGTGTAAGCGCTTTGTGGGACCTCCTTTTGTCCTGGCTGGGCCCCGCCGGCTAGGGCCCTTTCTTCTGGCGCTCTTCTTGCTTCGCCGGCTCGTCTGTGTAAACGCCGGGAGTGGTGTCATGTTTATAGACGGAGAGCTAGCTACGTGTGGACTGCACTGATCGACTATAGAGGTGATTATTTGTTAAAAGTTTCTTATCACATTGACAAAGCCAGAGCCCGTCAGTCAAAAGTCGTTCTAGAGGCGGAGAGCGTGGGCGGGCGATTAAACGTGTAAAGTTTTGTCAATAAAAAAATAATCGAATATAGTCATGAAAATTGGTACACTTAATTAGATTTTAAGTGCATATACATAGAATAAATATTGTCAGAAGGCTAGGTGGTGGCTTAAGCGCTCTCAGAAGCGATAAAGTAGTAAATCGTGAATTGAAAAATATATCACAATATATAGTTCTGACATTTTGTTTATTGTTAGTTTATAACGCAAATAGACTATCTGTAAAGTTATAGAAGTTAAAAGTGAGGCTAACAGCCAAAAAAAAACATTATTTATCACCGCGCGTGCTAATTTTGCCGTGGCTGCTACGCCCGGCGTTTTTATTCTTTTATTGTTGAGAAGTGAATAAATATAGTTTTGGCATTTTACATAGCCACTCTTTACATATGTATTTATCGAGGTATTTATGTTATAACGAAACAACAGAAGTTTATTCAGAGGTTAAGACTATGCCAGAGTCAAGTATACCGCGCAAGACGATAGCGCAGGCCGACAAAAATTGTTTGTTTTTGCAACATGACCCTACCTATCTTTAGTAAAATTTTTCGCTGAATCCGAAACTGATAAAAAGAGAATTTTCTGACGTATAGATTCCTCTCACACACTCTCAGTTCCCACCAAAAATTAAAAAAATCCAAACTGGTCATACAACATACCTATATTTAGTAAAATTCGCTGAATCCGAAAATGGCAAAAAAATTGTTTGGATGTGAGGGATTCCCCTACTCATTTGCATATCTCACTTTCTTTCAAAAATAAAAATAAATACAAATCAAACGTGGCAACCGTTATAGCTTTTATAAAATCTGTCGATAAAACCACAACTAAAACATATTTTTGACCAAAAAGTTTCCTTTGCTCTAACCTCACCCCCAGATAGCATTTAGAAATTACGGTTAGCATCCTAGCATGAATGAAATTTTTCATTGAAAGCTTACTCTTTTCCAAAATGTTTCAAGCTCTTAAGTAACTTTAAGCTAGGTAGGTATTTTATAAATCCAGGTTATAACTTACTTTGGGTTGGTGGACTCCTTGACGTGGCCTAAACGTATTAGAAAATACCTTCCGTATGCTACCTAGCTTAAAGTTACTTAAGAGCTTCTGGAAAACAGTAAGCTTTCACTGAATAATTTCATCAGTGCTAGGATGCTAACCGTAATTTGTAAATGCTATCTGGGGGACTGGGGGCGAGATTAAGTGTACGAAGGAAACTTTTAGTTCAACAATATTATTTAGTTTTGATTTTACAGACAGATTTTATAAAAGTTATAATGGTTGCCACGCCTAATTTGTATTTATTTTTATTTTTGAAAGAAGCCATCAGTGTAAGATACGGATGAGTAGGGCAGATCCCTCACGTCCAAACAATTTTTTGCAATTTTCGAATTAAAATTTTACTAAAGAGGTTGGCACGTCAGAATCGTTTTTTATCATTTTCGGAAAATATTACTAAAGAAGGTTAGGTTCAGGTTCCCCCCATATGGCACAGCGGGACGACGACCACAAGAGGTCGCGTCCTGCTGAATTACCAAGACAGACACGACGACCTGACGATACTCGGACCGACAGAACCGACACATTACGGACCCGTAGGACGCCCCGACGTTATCGACATTGCCCTCTTAAAATCTATACCGTTAAATGCCCAAATATCCACCCAATACGAAGGGTCTTCCGCCCACAATCCAATATTTCTGGATCTGGGGCGAAGACAGAGATATGAAGGCACCTTCACGAGGAGGTTCACTGACTGGGAGCGTTTCCGAACAGTAATGCAAGGAAACATGGCGCTCCCAGTCATCGAAACCACCCATGATCTGGAGGCGGCAATCCTCTCCCTTGAGACTGACATTAAAAACGCCCTGACTCAGACTACGACGGAGACTATTGTCCCCCGACTGACAAACCCCCGGGGCACCCTCCCCGATGACATAAAAAACTTAATACGTGACAGACGACGTGCGAAACGGCTTGCCACCCGCACCCGCCTCCCCCGACACAGACATGACTTAAACGTACTTAACAGACGGGTGAAGGCGGCTCTGGATGAACTGGCCCAGGATAACTGGGCTAGGCACCTGGAGTCGCTGGATCCACAAGACAACAGCCTCTGGAAAACGCAGAGGGCCCTGCGACAGACCGCTCGCCGTAAAATTCCTCCAATCCACGGTAGTGTGGGGGTGGTTTACACGAACCAGGAAAAGGCCGAGGCTTTCGCCGATAGCCTGGAACTGCAGTGTAGACTGCCTCAGCTGCCCGACGAAGACGAGGAATTCGAGATAGTGGCTGAGCGCGCGGCCCGACGCGTCGACAGAGAGCCAGACAATGACATAATCCCCCCCGCAACACCTGACGAACTAAGACTGACAATACGCAGACTTAAAAACAGAAAAGCCCCCGGACCCGACAATATACATAACACGACACTTAAACGACTACCACACAAGGGCCTCATGGCCCTACTAAACATAACAAACGCGACACTCAGACTAAGACACTTCCCTACCCGCTGGAAAACAGCAAACATAATCCTTATCCCAAAACCCAACAAAGATCACACCATCCCATCCAACTACCGGCCCATTAGCCTGCTCCCGGCTATGAGCAAAGTGGTAGAAAAAATTATCCTAACCCGTCTAAGAACCCACTCCCAAGAACTGCAAGTCATTCCAGACGAGCAGTTCGCCTTCCGACCCAATCACTCCACTGAACTCCAAATCCTTCGCCTTACCGAGCACATCACGGCGGCCTTCAACAGGGGACAGTACACTGGTGCTGTCTTCCTGGACGTCGCAAAGGCCTTCGATACGGTTTGGCATGAAGGCCTACTGATGAAAATGCTCACCAACCAATATCCCATATCCTTTACCAAACTCATAAAATCCTACCTACACCACCGAAAATTCCGCATCCAAATCCAAGATTCCCTTTCCACCACCCGTCCCATGGAGGCCGGTGTCCCCCAGGGCACCGTCCTGTCCCCACACCTATACACCATTTACAACTCCGACATCCCACATCCCCCCAACACCAACATATACTTATACGCCGACGACCTGACAATCACATCCCAATCCGTAGATCCTAGATATTCCGTCTACCTCCTCCAAAGCTCCTTAGACCAACTTGAAACCTGGTGCAACAGGTGGAAAGTCAAAATTAATCCCAACAAAAGTTCGGCTATCCTTTTTACCAAACGAAAAATCCCACAAAACCTTGACAGACTGACACTATCCCAGGAACCCATCTCCTGGAATCGACAAACACGATACCTGGGCGTGACGATGGACCAGCGTCTCACGTGGAAACCGCACATCGTGGAGACGGTGGCGCGAGCGAAGACCACCAGGGCTAGGCTCTATCCCTTACTCAAAGGTGGAAACACCCTCAGTTTAAGGAATAAGCGAACGCTTATCAAGGTGGTACTTCAACCGCAGCTAACCTACGCCTCCACGGCGTGGGGTCACGCGGCAAAAAGCCACTTAAAGTCATTACAGGCTGTGGAAAACATAGCCCTCCGCACGGCCACCGACGCGCCCTGGTACGTAAGAAACACTGACATATTACGAGACTTACAATACACAAACGCTACACAGACAATAAGACAAAACGCGGAGAAACGATTTGACGTAGCCGCTAGACATGACAATCCCCTCCTCAGGCAAGCCGTTGACTACGTACCCGACGTGACCGACAAACACAAAAGACCTAGACACCAACTTTTTGACCCTGGGTGACCACCCCAATGACCCCCCCCCTGCCCGCTAACCTTTTCTGTTTCAGAGACAGCCAGGATCAAGAAACGAAGACAACGACACACACACACACACACACACACACCCCCCATACCCTCCTTAACCCTCCCCTCCCGCGCTAGCCTAAGGGCCACCTTAGCAAAGCGCATCCCAGGCTGCATAGCCGCACTACCCTACCCAACCATACCACACATAAACATGACACTACCCCCGGGGTTTACACAGACGAGCCGGCGAAGCAAGAAGAGCGCCAGAAGAAAGGGCCCTAGCCGGCGGGGCCCAGCCAGGACAAAAGGAGGTCCCACAAAGCGCCTACACCGGCCGCATTTGCGGTCGGGGTAGACGACGGATGGGGCCCACCTACGAAGGCTGTCCAGGCCTACACGAGATGAGGCAGGATAAAGAGGGATAATCCCCCTCGATCCCAAATCATTGAGGCCAATTTCTAGCCATAGAATAATGGCGGTTCAGGTTCAGGTCCTGGCCAGTAGCAACCAAGCGTCAATTCGCTTCTGATTTTCGCTCCAGTCACAGCTCTAACAGCGTTCACTGTTTGTGCATTAGATTTTTCGTGTATTAATAAATTTGTAAGCCACCAACAATGGCGAGTGTTAAAGTGTGTGTTTCCAATTGCAGCTACAATGACAAAAAAATGACAGATGTAGAGTACAGCATCGACGATGGTACTCAAGACGAATCATCAGATTGCGATTCAGAATAAAGTGCACTGTGTGTATTTCGGAAGAAAAACGAATTTAAATCCATTATGTAAATTACCAAATAAAAAAAAATATAGCAATTTATTTGATTGCACTTAAACTTATGTAGCTTTGGCATAGTCTTAACCTCTGAGTAAACTTCTGTTGTTACGTTATAACATAAATATGTAATGTAAAGATTGGCTACGTAAAATGTCAGAACTATACTTAATCATTTATTAACAATAAAAGATGAAAAACGCCGGGCGTAACAACCACGGCAAAATTTGCACGCGCCGTGATAAACAATGTTTTTTTACTATTAGCCTCACTTTTAACTTCTGTAACTTTATAGATAGTCTATTTGCGTTATAAACTAATAGTAAACAAAATGTCAGAACTATATATTGTGATTTATTTTTCAATTAACAATTTACTACTTTATCGCTTCTGAGAGCGCTTAAGCCACCACTTAGTCTTCTGACAATATTTTTTCTACGTTTATCCATTTAACATCTATAAGTGTACCAATTTTCATGACTATATTCGATTATTTTTTTATTGACAAAACTTCACGCGTTTAACCGCCCGCCCACGCTCTCCGCCTCTAGAGCGACTTCTAACAGACGGGCTCTGGCTTTGTCAATGTGATAAGAAACTTTTAACAAAAAATCACCACTATAGTCGATCAGTGCAGTCCACACGTAGCTAGCTCTTGGACTATTATGGTTGGGTAGGGTAGTGCGGCTATGCAGCCTGGGATGCGCTTTGCTAAGGTGGCCCTTAGGCTAGCGCGGGANCGCGCATAATATTGCGGCCATACATGGAGCAAATTACATACATTATTGCGTCAACAACGATACGACGGCCGTATACCGGCCGCAATAATTCGCTCATTGTTTTTACCATGAAAACGATTTAATTTGCTATGTTTTTCATATTTACTAGCTAGATGTCGTTTTAATTTATTCAAATATATAGGTTTCTTTAAAATCGGTTAAACGGTTGGCAAGAAATATACCAAAAACCGCGGCCGCAATAAGGTCGGACTAGTTCAGCACTTTAGCTGTAGAGGCGCTGATGTCATATACATCATAATATACAGCGTGGTAAAAAAGTTCTGCATAAAATTCATATTTTCGTTAAACAATGATTGATTTATTTCAAAACAAATACGGTTTTTAAGTTCTTCCAAATCACCTGGTCTGTTTGTGTACACACGCGATTTCAAATAGCTCCACAAAAAAAAGTCTAGAGGTGTTAAATCAGGCGAACGCGGAGGCCACTCGATTGTTCCGCGTCGCCCGATCCACCGGCCAGTAAACGT